>NC_143580.1:174756933-174915753 GCF_048544385.1 Mastigoproctus giganteus
TTAGCAGTGTCTTCAACCAGTAATGCCGCTCCATATAACAATGATAGACCAAAGTGAGCATTAATTATGTACAACGGAACATTCCTCCAATTGTGGAGCAGATGAGTTTAAATGATCAAGCTCCTTTATCTCAATTGACTACTATTACATAAGAATCATGTAATGCGCATCAACAATTTCAAAGGATATTTATGAAAAATGATTTCTGTTCTGTATGCTATATTTGCATATTTGTGATTGTCTATGGTTCAAAAACGATAAAAGGAAACCAGCTGCTAAAGATGCACCATTGATATGCACTGCATTTCCCTGAGGTTGACGTCGAAAGGATCCCTGTGTGTAATATCTGCAGAGGATCACTTAACAAAACCATTCCAGCACTATTTAAGACAAACTGGTTTGTCTACCCAGACATTCCACCGTATTTAACAAAGTCAGATTTAGTGACAGAGGTTTATTCCTCCTCGCTTAACGTTCATGCGAATAAGCCACCTGAGACACGCATACGGACAATACGGCATTCTAGGCAAAGTGATCAACGTGCCTGTTTCAGTCAACACGATGGTCTATTGCTTGCCAAGGAGATTGATGACAATCTTTGTATAAACATGCATACAAAACGTAAGGAAATACACGTCCATCTCTTTGATCAGGTTAGTAAGAAAGCGAGTTGTTAGCGAGTTGAAAGCGAGTAAGAAAGTGTGACTTCAATATTTGGTCGACACGTTTGGTCAATTGTATCAAATCACGACAAATTAGTCATTCTTTGTGACAGTCACATGGAAATCAGTTTGGCTAAAGACGAAGTGAAGCAGTTCGAATTCATTATATCTTAGAATCACTCCAGAAGAAACTAACCAACCACAGAGCTTTCTGTTTGACAAGCACGCAGAGGCACTGTCCTTTCCCAGCATTTGCCTTGGCCAATTCAAAATCTTCAGAGAGAATTTACATGCAACTCTGTTGATGATGGCAACGAGAGAGTTCAGACGATATGACTGATGCGGTGTTACTCCATATCATTCTCCTTTACCTAGAAATGAAGATGAAATTGAGAACAAGAGACTCTTTAATGCAGCTTTCAAATACATGGGTAAAGATAAAAAACTGACCTGCAAGCAAGTTCAATCCAAAGAATACATTACCAGCTGTATCGAAAGCAATTTAACCTTCTTAAAGCCAATTCCAAACTACCTATTACTGGGCTCAACGTAAGCGTGATCTATTCACTATGATTACACAGCTTGTTCTCCACTCTGAGAGCCAACGAAATTGGTTGGCTATGCTTGCTTCTGCTATTGTAAAAGTTACATTGTAAAAAATCGGATATATTATTTAATAAGTTAAAAGAAGTTAAATAAAGATGATAAATTATTCTCTCTGGATATTTTTCTTTGTACATGAATGTAGATGTTGAGTATGCATTAGACACGGTGTGGGATCTAATTAACAATGATTCAGTAATTTTAAATAAGTCTAATTTACCAAAAAATTAAATATTTTATCTGATTAAATTTCTTGTTCAGGCCAATTATATTCATTTCCAATCTAAAATTCATAAACAAATATTTGGATTACTGATGGATCTTAGCTTGAGCGGACTAGTTGCCGAAATTTACCTTAATAAAATTTAAAGGTTACATGTAACACCATCATCAGCCATTTTCAATCCACTGCAAGATGAAGGCCTCTCCAGTAACTTTCCAGTTCCTTCTGTTTTGAGCACTGGCCATCCATTTACTACCCATAAACTCATGAATTTCATCTATCCATCTCAACCTTTGTCTTCCAGGTTTTCTTCTAGCTCCTCTTGGGTACCATTCTGTTATTTTCTTAGTCCATCTGTCATCATGTCTTCGAGCTATGTGTCCTGCCCAAGACCATTTTAGTTCTTTAGTTTTGATAAGAATGTCCTTTACTTGAGTTTGCTGCTTAATCCATGTGTTTCTCTTCTTATCTAATAGTCTGATTCCCAATATAATTTGTTCCATTCTTCGCTGTGTAGTTATCAGCTTCTCTTCCATTCTTTTGGTGAGTGCCCAAGTTTCACTTCCATAAGTCATGGTGGGGAGTATACATTGGTTCATTATTTTACGTTTCAAACAAACTGGGATATTGCTCTCCAGTATGTGACCATATTTCCTGAATGCTATCCATCCAAAATTTATTCTTCTCTTGACTTCCAGCCATTTATCATTATTAAAGCTAATAACTTGTCCCAGATAAGTATAAGACTCCACCTTTTCAATTACTGCTCCTTCAATCATTATATCCCTTTCTGTGGCATATTTATTCATCATTACTTTTGTTTTAGCCATATTCATCTTTAGTCCTTACTAACTGTGCATAACTGATTGAGATTTTCCTCTAATTCTTTGGGATTGTGGCTTATGACCACAATGTCATCTGCAAATCGTAAATGGTTTAGGTACTCTCTGTTCACATTGACTCCTTTCTGCGACCAGTCTAATCTTCTGAAAGCTTCCTCAAGGGCAGCAGTAAACAGCTTCGGAGATATTGTGTCTCCTTGTCAAACTCCTTTCTAGATTTTAAATTTCCTACTCTCTTTGTCTAGTCTGATAAAGGAGGTAGCATTCTCATATATTTTCTTCAAAATCATAATATGTGGGGTATCTATGCCTTGTCTTTCCAGTGCCCGAAACATTGCCTTATGCTGTATGGAGTCAAATGCCTTTTCATAATCCACAAATGCCAGGCATAATGGTGTTTTATATTCATTTGCTTTCTCCATTAGCTGTGATATTACATAAAGATGATCCATAGTTGAGAATCCTGTCCTAAAGCCAGCTTGCTCTTTCGGTTGATTCTCATCAAGTATTCTTTCTAATCTGTTAGTAATGACCCTTGTGAACAACTTGTAGATGTGGGATAACAAGCTAATTGGTCTATAATTTCCAATTTATCTCCTTTCTTATGCAGCAAAACTATGATTGCATTATTCCACTGCTTAGGCGTCACACCTTTTCTAATGTACTTTGTGAAGAGCCTTCCCAGTTTTTGTGTTATGTCTCTTCCTCCCAATTTTAACAACTCTACAGTAACTTCATCTTCCCCCTGGGCTTTGATTCATTTTCTTCTATGCATGTTCTACCTCATCAGGAAGAATATCGGGTATGTTGTATGTGTTGCTACTTTGCAATCCATCTTCCCCACTGCTGGCATCATTCCCTCGCTCCTTATAGTAGCTCTCTATAGTAGTCTTCTGCTATTTGAATTATGCCTTCTCTGCTATTTATAAGTACACCATCGCTATTCTTCAGTTTCAGTATCATTTGTCTTTCTGTATTCCTGCTGATTTAAGTTCTTTGTTTTCCCCTTAATGCTTGTTCTACTTTTCTTGTGTTAAATTTTCTATGTCCTCTCTGAGACTCTTTCTAATAGCTTTGCATAACTCAGTATACTCAATTTTCTCCTTGTCAGTGTTTATCTTGCTCTTCATTTTTCGCCTTCGGTTCATCATAAGTGTTTCTTGACTAATTTTTCTTCTTTGGATATCTTTTTCCCTATAGGTTTCTTGAGCTTTATCACTTTCAGGAAGTTGTAATATTCCTCGTCGATATCTTGGTCCTGAGTAGTCTGCATAAGCTCAAACTTGTTCTTAAGCTATGTAACACAGTTTCTCCAAAATCTAACATTTTATGGTAGATACTTGGATGACATCTTAATAATTACTAAAGATGACATGGTAAATAATGTTTTGGATTTATTAAATAAGATACATACCAGACTTAATTTTACTTTAGAAATAGAAAATCCACAGGAAAAAAAGCTATAAATTTTCTAAATTTTACTTGAATGGGAGTTAATGAGAATGTACATTTTAAAATTTACAGAAAACTGACAATTACACTCTGCTAGCTATCATCCATTTACATACAAACGGAGCATTATTTTTAATCAGTTTTATAAAACATAAAAATATAGCTCTACTCACGAGTTATTACTAGATGAACTTGTGAAACTTATGAAAAGATTTCTAAATAGAGGTTACACATTTGGTACTATTATGAAGATAAGACAACAAGCAAAACAAAACTTGAAACTGGTATAATGAATAACAGGTCTGAACAGAAACATTTTATTAAAGTTCCATATATACAGTACTGGTACAAACAATTCATTAATATCTTTAAGAACACTGAATTTAAGATTATTGTCCAACCGACTAGTAAACTCCATGATGTTTTCAAGCATAGAGCGGTCAGCTCCATCTCAACCATGGAAACACACAATGTCGTTTATAACATTATTTGCAGTGATTGCACTTCCTCATATATTGGCTCAACACAAAATTATCTTTCGATGCGGATTTGTCAGTTTTCAACATACGGAATCTGTTAGGGCTAGAAGGACATGCCTCGGAACTTGCTTTCCACGCTATCAATGCTAGCCATGTTCCTTTTTAATGAAGTGAAAGTTTTAAATACACAAAAAGAATATATTAAGTTATTAATTGCTGAAATGCTGGAAATGAGATTAAATGCAAATTCCATTAATGTTCGTAGACCTTAGACTATTTCAGACTCATGGACTCTTACACACATGTGTGCACAGTAATTCACACATTGGTCAGTATAAATAATCTACCAGGGATTTGATAGGTTTATGCATACAAAAGGACGGACATCATTCACAAAAAACACTTTACTTCTTGTGAGCACGGAAGCTACCCAAATAAGTTTGGTCCCTTATAAGAAGTTCAGACAATTTTAGGTTTTTAGATATTTTAATTTCAATATACATTTAGCCTACGTTTCTTAAGGATTAATTTGACAATTGTTTTCAGTTCTCACGTTGGAATTTGTCATTGGTTGGGTTTTTGGGGGTGTTGATGGCTGTCGGCTACCCCTGGCTTTTCTTGGTGCATTATGTTCAGGATGAGAATTGAATACATGACAATCTTTTAACACTTAACTATTTATATAAATTTTAATGCAGTCTTTGTAACTGAGTTTATTTAATATTTAGTATGGAGCATTCATTCATATAATCAGATAATCACATAATACTTGAACTGTGAGGGTTGAGAGAATTCCGGTCCTACATAAAGTTACAAGGTTTCCTCTTATAGTTTTTAATAATAACTTTAATAGGACATATTAAGCTTGAATGCTCTTACAATCTTAATTGTAAAAGTTACAGAATAAGGGGAGCATCGTTAGTGAGGATGATGCAAGCAACATGGACTTCATGCAGAAGGCAAGGCTAGTGAGTGAAGATAAACAATGTAAAAAGTTATGCTCACACCCACTACTTAGTCTACCAAATCTGCGTTAGTGAAATTAGTGTCACTTCAGTCCAAAATATTTAGTATGAACACAGAATTTCAATGTCGCAGTAGTCCACAAGCACACATTTTGCTGTGGCTAAATAATGCTCCCAAAGATCCTTTGGGTGAGAACAAAGATGTCATCACAATGATCGACATGTTAGTGTCTCCAATAGTGAGGCTTCGGGAGCATCAAGCTTCAAACTCACAAATATACTCACATGTTACAAGAAAATAACGCTGGATAAATGACAGACATGTCAATTTGAAGCACCAACCATACCTCGTCACGTGAATAGTGCTTCAAATTGACAAACTGTAAATGCTGTCAAATGATGTTATTTCCTATCATTGGCACCTCTTTAATCCTCTTGAAATACACTGTTCTGTGATACATCATTTCCGGTTTGTCAATCAAATCAACAAAGCAGAAATGGCATCAAATGACTTCATTTATGCGCCACAAAATCATGAAAAATAGATTTTACTACAGTCCGAAATTTAGTAGGTGCTGCCAAAGATGTTCAAACTGGAGATATGAATCCCAAACCAGACACAGATGAACCGAAAATGACATCAAATGATGTCATTTCAATGTCAGAAATCATGACAAATTGGTTTTACTACAGTCCGAAATTTAGTAGGTGCCGCCACAGATATCTACACATCAAAAGGATAGGTGGAATACGACCAGGGGGGTGTCTCTCAGGGACAGAAGTTGATGACAATGTAGAGCAGATATCACCTTTTACAGGCACAAATGGTGATATTGTTGTACCCATTGGCACTGATGACATTAAGAGTACGAGATCTACAGGCTTACTTAACCAGTACAGGTCAATGTTGAAAAAAGTCGCAAGTTAGGGTTAAATTTGAAAGTGCCTGAAATTCTTCCCAGACACAATAGGAGGGAGTATATGATGAGAGCCTTGTCAATCAATTTGGCCCTAGAGAGACTGTGCAAGGTTTGTGGAGTAAAATTTTTCACAGCATGGTCTGTGCTTGTTAAAAGGAGCGACTGCTTCTACAGGGATGCATTACACTTAAATAGAAAGGGTGCACAAATATTTGCTGATGCAATCAAGGCAGCATTAGATCGGTTGGAAAACTGCTGGCTTGAGGGGATTCAGAGTCTAATAGATTAACAGTAGCCATAGGCAGAGGAGAAAGTGATTCTTGCACTGCTTCTATTAGAATGAGCAATAGCCTGGATGGTGGAGTGCTGAGGATTTCACACACTACCGGGAGACATCATGGAACAAGTAAATACAACACGGGCTATGTTAGGGTAACTAAGAGTAAGAACAGGTGCATGTAGACTTGCACATACACCAATGCTAGGAGTATAGTAAATAAATTTGATGAATTTGAAGCACTGGTTAAGACAGCAAAGGTGGATATTGTCAGCATATCAGAGATGCGGTGTCACACAGATAACAGGAATGCAGAATTTGAATTTGGGGAGAACAGTGTGTACAGAAAGGTTTGTTATTTAGTTTTTAGGAGCATTAGCAACTTAAGGCCATATTGCTCCGGGATATGCGGTGGTCATTCCCTGACCTTTCCGCATCCTCCGTATTTGGTGGTGACGGGCTCGAACCCCGGTCTAATCAAGAAGCATGTGCTACGCACTGCTGCTCCTTCCCACCTGGCTACGGAGGCGCCTGTACAGAAAGGATAGACAGGATAGGAAGGGAGGAGGAGTTATGCTATTAGTTAAGAAACAAAATCTAAGGCAGTGCATCCAATTGACATGACATGGGTGGGCAAGTGCAATATTGAGTCGGTTTGGTGTGACATAAGCAAAAATGAGAGTAGAATTGTGTTAGTCCTAATGACTCTGACGAGTACAGTGAACACTTGTTCAGATTACGAACCTAAGGGGGCATAAATTCAAATTAAGAAAAGACAGATGTAGAATAGATGTGCAGAAATTTGCCTTTAGCCAGCAGGTGGTTAATTGCTGGAACAAACTTCCATCTGTTGTTGTGGAAGTTGATAGGTTGAATAAATTTAAGGAGGAACTGGACAGGCATTTGGAGGGAATGGTGTGATTTTTTTTTTTTTTGGCTGATGCTGCATAAGCTCATACACATGCTTTCTTGTATCACATGCCACTACTACTACCTGTACAGAGAAATAGAGTGGGCCAGAAAATCAAGTCTTATAATGGGGGATTTTAACTTCCCATAACTGGAACTTATGGGTGATCACTCTCATTCTAGCAAGGTTTTAGGGATTAATAAATAAATAAAATTGGATCACTGGTTGTAATCAGTGGTTGTAGTTGTAGTCAGCAGCATAAAAATCATCTGGCCAACCCGCCAGATGTTTTTTATGCTACTGACTACACCACTTGGAAATCATTCACTAGCTGCACTAGGCACGATAAATAACAAGAAATATAAAACTACTAGGCTGTACTTCCCAGAATCCCCACCATTCCTTCCCTTCTTCAAACCGGAAACTCTGCAAATGGAAGTAATTGATTTACAGTGCAAAAATGAATTAAAACACATTCGCGCCATAACATCAAAAATCAAGTTTTACAACACATAGGTGAGACAACAGAAAAGAATTAATTTTTGCCCAAAAATTGTGAGCACTTTTGGATCCACATACGTTTGCTAAACTTTCTTTTCAAAAATGAAATCTATTAAAAGTAAATAGAGCTTCAATAACAGATGAAATTCAATTAAGATGTGTAACTACCAATATTGAAGTAGATTTTAAAAAATTGAGCGATCGCAAAGAAAAGCAAATGTCTCACTGACGTAGATATATAATACAGTGATTCTTCAAGCATTACGAATCTGCAGATAAAGGAACTACTAGGTGGCAGTGATTACAGTGTGTTGACTTGGGAGATACTCAAAGTAGTAATTACCATCAGGTATAAAGGTAAGGGTTTTTGCTTTCGTAAAAGAGACTACAATGGTCTCAGACAGTTTTTAAATTCTATATAATGGGACCAACTGATGTTACCAACAATTTCTAAATGGGAAGCATTCAAAAAAATTCATTTAAAAATTTTTGGTTACTTCCAATGGTCCCCACTGGAAGTCTCCTTCCAATAATCAACTGTGCAAGGTTTAGGCCTAAATGGAAGCCAGATGAACTAATGAGACTCATGGCAGAGAAGAAAATTGCATGGGATACATATAAATTATCAGGTGACACAGAAGCCTATGGTAGATATAAACTAGTCTGCAATCAAGTCACAAAGGACATTAGCGAAGCAGGTAGATTATGAGAAATCTTTGGCAAAGGATGCAAAAAGAAACAGCAAAGACTTCTTTACTAATGTAAACTCTAGAAGAAAAGGGACGAATCAGATTGTTCCACTTGATATCGATGGTTCGATTGTTGATGATCCTGCTGAGGTAGCTGACTAACTGAATGAGTATTTTGCATCTACATTCACACATTAGGAATTCTGTAGGGAAGTGGAGGTCAGAAGCTTATCAAACTCTAGCAGGAGGCTAAATGATTATGTAATGACTGAGAGCAAAGTGGAGGAGAAATTGTTGAAGAGAAAATAAGAAAGACACCTGGTTGGACAGGATCTATCCAGGTATATTAAAGGAGGCAGCAAAGGAAGTAAGCAAGCCCCTAGCCATAATTATAAGAGCTACCTTGGACTCAGGGGAGGTCCCCCATGAACTGGAGATGTGATAATGCAAACGTGTCCCCAATACACAAAGGAGGATCAAAGGGTGACAAGTAATTACAGACCTGTTAGTTTAACTTCTATTCCAGAGAAAATAATGGAGTCGCTGGTTAAAGAAGCACTGCAGGATCATCTAGACAAGACTGCAGTTATAGCTCAGACACAGCACAGGTTTGTTAAGGGAAAGTCTTGTCTGACCAATCTGATTGGATACTATGATGTAGTTACAAAAGAACTATGATGTGGTTATGAAGGAACTGGATGCAAAAAATAATTTTGATATCATATACTTGGATTTTAGGAAAGCTTTTGATACTGTTGCACATGGAAGACTACTGTGCAAATTGGAGCAGTATGACATTAAGGGCAAGTTGCTGCTGTGGATAAAGGGATGAGAGAAAACAGAGCGGTAATCAATGGACACTGCTCTTCATGGACTAAAGTTATCAGTGGAGTCACTCAGGGTTCGGTGTTGGGCCCATTGTTGTTTTCTGTATTTATCAATGATGTTGATGAAGGTATATCAGGGTTAATGTCTGAGTTAGCAGACAATATGAAGGTTGGCAGGGTTATTAATGATAGTACGCTACAGCAACAGGATCTCGAAAAGTTGGGCAGATGGGCTGAGAAGTGGCAACTGAAATTTTTAACACTGACATATGTAAAGTACTGCATATGGGTAGCAGTAACCCCAGAGTAACATACTGTGTGGTACTACACTCAGGGCAGTGGAGAATGAAAAAGACCTGGGATTATTTGTGCAGTCAGATATGAAGTTTTCTGAGCAGTGCAGACAGGCTGAAGAGTAGCTCATGGTTTCTTATCAATAATATTGAGGAATTTTGCTAGCAGAGATAAGGTGGTTATACCTTTGTATAAGATAATGGTCAGGCCACACCTTGAGTACTGCATACAGATCTGGAGGTCTCAATTTAGGAAGGATGTAGAGCTGCTGAAACGAGTACAGAATCAATGATATTGGTGAATGGAACAAACAGTTGCTGTTACCAAGAAAGGAATAAGTTCTGAAAATTGCAGCTTCTGAAGACTAGGCACTGTTGAGGTGATTGATTGAGGTGTATAAGGCCTTGAATGGTTTGAGCAAGCTCAATGCTAACAGGATTTTTCCTCTTGTTCAGATTACTCACCAGAAGGGACATAAATTCAAACTGAGGAAAGACAAGCTGTAGAATAGATATGATTAATTATTTACTTGATGTTTGCCATTATTTGTTAACTAATTCAAGATTAAACCTTAACAAATAAGAAATGTATAATCAAATTAACGTGTAATCAAAATTAACAACTTTAGGTAAATCATATCACTATAACTTACCAGTTCTGTTGCCTTTATAATTACTGAAGAAGTGGTGCAGCAAACACCACGAAACCTCTGAGAATAATCTGGAATTGTTTAAGAAATTAAAAGCAGATTCCACTCCATGCAGGTTTAAGTGCACAATAGCATTATCATTAGTAGAGGCATTTGATGCAAGAAAGCAAGCTTATGCAGCATCAGCCAAAAAAAAAAAAAAAAACCACTTCCACTTCACCCCTCTGTTCGTTCAAAATACCTGTCCAGCTGAGCCTTAAACTTATTTAGGCTATCAACCTCCACCACAAGGGATGGAAGTCTGTTCCACCAACCAACCACCCACTGGCTAAAGGCAAATTTCCGCACGTCTATCCTACATCTGTCTTTCCTCAATTTGAATTTATGCCCTCTCAGGTGATTATTCTGAGCTAGAGGAAGAATCCCATCAGCATTGAGCATGCTTAAACCATTCAAGGCTTTATACACCTCTATCAGATCACCTCGCTGGTGCCTAGTCTCCAGACACTGTAATTTGCAAAACTTAAGCCTTTCTTCGTAAGAGCACCCCTTTGTTCCATTCACTAATCTTGTTGCCCTTCTCTGTACTCGTTCCAGCTCAGCAGCTCTACATCCTTCTTGAAATGAGGCCTCCAGACCTGTATACAGTACTCTAGGTGTGGCCTGACCATCGCCTTATACAATGGAATAATCACCTCCTTATCCCTGCTGGAAAAAGTCCTGTATATCATTGACAATACTCCATGAGCTACTCTTGCAGCCCGTCTGCACTGCTCAGAGAACTTCATATCTGCCTGCACAACCACCCCCAAGTCCCTTTCATTCTCTACCACTGTCAGTGTTGTACCATAGAGTTGATACGTTGCTCTGGGGTTGCTGTTTCCCATGTGTAGTACTTTACATTTGTCAATGTTAAACTTCATTTGCCACCTCTCAGCCCATCTGCTCAACCTTTCCAGATCCTGTTGCAGAAGCATAGTGTCAGTAGTGTCCTTGACAACCCTGCCAACCTTTGTATCGTCTGCAAACTTGGACATTAATCCCGATATACCATCATCAATATCATTTATAAATACAGAAAACAATAATGGACCCAACACTGAGCCCTGAGGGACTCCACTAATAACATCAGTCCACGATGAGCAGTGTCCATTGATTACCACTCTCTGTCTTCTCCCCCTCAACCACCCCTTTATCCATAGCAGCAATTTGCCTCCAATGTCACACTGCTCCAATTTGTGTAGCAGTCTTCCATGTGCAACAGTATCAAAAGCCTTTCTAAGATCCAAGTATATAATATCAAAGTTATTCCCTGCATCCAGTTCTTTTGTGACTGCATCATAGTATCCAATCAAGTTGGTCAGGCAAGACTTCCCCTTAACAAAACCATGCTGTGTCTGAGCTATAACTGAAGTCTTGTCTAAATGATCCTGCAGTGCGTCTTTAACCAGTGCCTCCATTAATTTTCCTGGAACAGAAGTCAAGCTCACAGGTCTATAATTACTTGTGTCAGCCTTTGATCCTCCTTTGTGAATTGGGGTCACATTTGCACATTTCCAGTCTATGGGTACCTCCTCTGAGTCCAAGGGGAGTCAGGGGAGGTACCCAGGGGAATATTTCACCTATTACTGTGTTGGAATTCCAGAAGACATTTTATTATCAAGATCCATAAGTTTTGATTTGTCTCAAGGATAAATACACTTGTCAGCAAAATGAGAGTGCTACCCAGGCACTAATACTGCACTGCTACCAGCCTGACTCCTGTCCCCTCTGACCATGAGCGTAGAGACATCATAATGGCATGGTTGACCCTCATAAGCAAACCTACAAGGATCAAGGGATGGCTTGCCCAGGATCTGATTGATCCTGGGAAAGCCATCCCAGGACCACCTGTTTTGTTGAAACTAGGGCCCCCTCAAACAGAATTCTCCCTTTTCAAGTTTCCACATTTTGCAGCACAGAGCAAACATACTGAATTTTTCTATGGTATTATCCTGGAACCTAGGCTGTAGTCACTGGATCCCAGTGATGCTAATCTGGAGGGTCAATAGCATCAATGGAAGTCCACTCATCATGTAGAGGTGTCTATGTAGAGGGGTTAGTAAAAGAATGTATGAATACTTTTGGCCATATACTATATGTATGATCCCTTCTATAATTAGAATCAGGTATACAATATCTTGTCACAACTAGTAACGAGAAGTTAACATTATGAACCTAAACTTAATGATAAAAATTAAAATACAGCAGATGCTTGATTTTGTGGACCTCAATTTGATAGATGAAAACAGTGACTGGCACCAGCATGTATTCAGACATTCTCATGAAATAGAACACAAACTTTGCCTGCACAAGTTATAATGGTAATGCACTACTTTCAAATAATTAAATCTCCAAAAGATAACATTGCCAAATGACATCTTCCATGTATTAAATAACTAGACAGTCTAAAAGCAAATAATACTGGAATTATGAACACTATTCTAAGCTTTGTAGCATTAATGTAATGGTCTTTATGCTCAGAATTTAAAAAAAAAAAAAAAAAACACTTGGCCTTTGCAATGATTTGCATTGGTATTGGACTACTTTAAAAAATACAACACAGATAGTAGTGCTCCTACAGTTAATACAGTTTCGTTATTGTCGACAGGAACCTCACAGGTGCAGCACTGACACCAGAGGATTACAGTTTTGCAGATACATAATGCTGAAGGGTTTCAAAAGTTGTAAACAAAGCACATAAAAGTAGCAATCAGTGTTAAACTCAAAAGATGCAGTTTATGGGGTGGTTTGTATACAATAGCATTGAATTGGCATAGGCATCAGCTAGTAAAGTAAGATCAGCTAGTAAAGAAGCTAGCTGAACACACTGGAAATACTATTCCAGACTGAATGGTTCACCAGTATCTCAACTTCTACTTTTCAGCCCTGAATCTGAATGCAATTTTTCCAGGCACCACTATAGGGCCACAATAAATTATCTTGTATGTAAAAATTGTTTTTTTTCATTAACTTTATTTCACACACACACAGAGAGAGAGAGAGAGAGAGAGAGAGAGAGAGAGAGAGAGAGAGAGAGATTAAGTATGGGAAGGAAAAATGGTGTCAAAAAAAAAAAAAAAAAAAAAAAACTTGATTTAATGGACATTTGGCAATAAGACATCCCTTGCCGTATGAGTCCACAAAAACAGAGGGGGTATAAATTTCCATTTGTAACTAGACAGTTAAAGGCCAGAAGAGTTTACAACTTCACTGTAAATTTAACAGTGAAAGAACTAATAACAGGATGTGCACCTTTTGTGTTTGCACATGGGCTGTATCTCTTGCAATCTGCACAACAGCACTTGCATGCCTGTGACCACAGGGTCCCATGCATGGATATTTTAATAGGCAGGGCAGTTATTAAGTCTGATTGATAACAATGAAAGGATAATTATTTTAGGCAATATTAATTTTTCTGAAAGCATAAATGAAAGTCATTCAGAATTTTATATGATAGTTGTCAAACATCTGCTTACTATAAGTTCAATTGCCTCCAACAAAGCTGTCTACTAGACGATAAATCTTTGCCAATTTTGAAATTGGCAAAGACTTATCCATCTTCATCAGGTGAAGTTCGTTTCTACTTAACACAAAACATACACTGGTGTTCAAAGAAAGTGCATTATCCCTTAAAATTGTAATTGTCATCCAAATAACATAAGTATATGGCAATATTTCTTACAGATTGCATCAGATAAGATTGACACGTGTAGGTGATGACAATATTGCATCAGCTGTTACTTTCAGCTATATAAGCACTGCAAAAGTTGCAATCATTCCTTGCTTGGTGTCAGGATGGTGAGTAACGTGCAGTTGACGCCACGAAGAAAGACTGCTATCATTGCTTTATGTGAGGAAGGATGTTCTTCCCGTCATATTGCTTATAGAGTGTCTTGTAATCAATTGACAGTGAGTCGATTTCTTTCCAAACTCAAGAATACTGATTTTGCTGATAGGAAAAAAGTAACCAGATGCAAACGAGTCTCTGTGCCTAAACAGGACCGCATTTTGAAGTGCTTATGCCTTAAAAACCATAAAGCTTCTTCATCTGAGCTGAAAAGAGAATGGGAAGAACATACAGGAGTGGTAGCAAGTGTAGTAACAGTCAGAAGACTGCCTCTTCAAAAATGGACTTGTAGCACATCATCCTACGGAGCCCCTCCTCACACAAAAAAATTAAAAAAGGGCCTGATAGGAAAAAAGTAACCGGATGCAAACGAGTCTCTGCACCTAAACAGGACCGCATTTTGAAGTGCTTATGCCTTAAAAACCATAAAGCTTCTTCATCTGAGCTGAAAAGAGAATGGGAAGAACATACAGGAGTGGTAGCAAGTGTAGTAACAGTCAGAGCATGTCAAATGGACTCCTGAGCAGTGAAGTCAGTTATTTTCTTGGATGAGAAGAAATTCAACCGCATGGCAACGATTTGCAGTAGACATGATGAAGAATACCATACAGACTGTATGGTGTCTACAGTGAAACTCCCTACCAGCCAAATGATATGCATTTCATATCACCTGCAGTTTATAAAAGGTTCCACAAATGCCAATGGATACTGGCTGTATTGGAAGGCAAATTGCTGCCAACCATTTCAATCTGCCAAGTAACTGCATCTTTCAGGACGACTCTGCTCCTTGTCATCGGGCAAAAAGTGCAAGTAGGCACTGCTGTAGTTACTTTAGCTTCATTTCTGCATTAGAGGTTCAACAGTAAAGCGTTTACATTTGTTACAGATGAAAAAAATGGTTGGAAGAATGGTCCATTACAACTGTTAGCTGGCCAGACCTGAATCCTATAGGGAACTATTAGCATCATGTGGAATCTTGAACAGTAGCTCAATACTACTTATTTATTGAGTACTGTTCGTATTGAGCTACTGTTCAATACTACTGTTTCCACATCTAGTAGCTTTTTTGATTACTTCCTATTTAGAATTTGCTGTTGGTAACATCATCAGCTGGTCCAACTTCACACAATTTAAAACCTGTTTGAGACATCTATATCACTCTTAAAAAAGAAAAAGCCTTTCCCTTTACCCTTGACAGTAGTTATTGCTTTAATTAGATTCCATATTATTACAATGCAACTGCTACCACCAAGTGGATCTTTTACCTGCAGGTTCTTAATGCATGAAGAATCACTGCTGATAACCATATCAAGAATATTGCTTCCTCTTGTTGTCTCTCTAACACACAGCTGTAAAGCAGTAATCCAGGAAATCCACAAAGGTCTTGCTAGTGACCAACCCAAAAATTCCAGTCAACATCAGGAAAGTTAAAATCCCCCATTATGAGACATTCTGATTTGCTAGCCTTCTCTGTTTCCCTATATAGCTGTTTGGTATACTCATCACAGTCATTAGGCCAATAACACACTCCTACTCCCAATTTTGTTTTTATAGTGCTTATACCATACACTGATTCAACAATGCCTTGTCACCAAAGTCATCTGGATGCACTGCCTTAGATTTAATATTCTTCTTAACCAAGAGCATAATCCCCTGCACATTTTTTTGCTGACAACATTTCTGCTGACTTCACATAAAAGTTTCAGTTCATACAAAGTATTGTTTGTTTTGTTTTTTTTCCTATCTCAATTTGATGCTGATGGCTTGCAACACATTTATTTTATTTTGGAAACAGTGCATTTAAAAAAAAGTGTTATGAATATATACAGAATACATAAAATCTATGAATACATATAGAATACATAAAATGTGTTATGAATACATATGCACCAAACCTATTTAACTTGTACTGTGAACATTACAATGTGTATTACAAATATACATACAAAATCATTACTTAATATCTGAGAAAATAAAATAATGACATTCATCCAAGGCAGAAACAATTCTGACAAATTAAACAACAATAGAAAGCACTATTTGGCAGCAGAAGAAAAAGCACTACTATATTTTATATTAACAAGGAAACAATGTTAGTCATGCCAAAATTTCATTTGATTTTCTGCTTGTTCATAATCTCTGAAAATATTCATAATTTAAATTTTGCTCTGAAACTGCTCAAATATAAATCATTTACACAATTCATTTAAAGTAATATTTAAATACTGTACTTATTTAAAATGATACGCAAAATTGTAGTTGCCAATATAAACTGCATATACTAGAGGATGCAGTGGGGGACAAATGTCTATGCACCTTGTGGAAGAATCGGCATCTAAAATTAAACAACATCACTGGAAGAAAAAAAAAAAGTGAATATGCAGAGTGAATAAGCTACTTTCACATCCATCAGTAACTGGAGAGCTCGATACTACTGTTGTGTTATCAAAGCAAGAACTTCTAGCACTAAACAGATCAAACCCAATGAGATTCTCCTTTTTACAGTGCAGGTTTTAGCTTATTAAAACCATGAATACACTAATGCTAGGAGTTTAGTAAATAAATTTGATGAATTTGAGGTGTTGGTCAAAACATCAAAGGCAGATATTGTTGGGATATCAGAGACGTGGTGTCACACAGATATAAGGAATGCAGAACTGGAATTTCAGGAGTACAATGTGTACAGGAAGGGAAGAGGGGTTATGCTATTAGTTAAGAAACACAAAATCCAAGGAAATGCAGCCAGTCGACACTGCTGGATAGTGCAGTGTCGAGTCAGTTTGGTGTGACATAAGCACTGGGAGATCAAAATTGAGTAGGAGTGTGATACAGGCTTAATGACTCTGATGAGTACAATAAAAAACTGTACAGGGAAATAGTGTACAGTGATCAGTGTGCTGAAGTGGGATTTATTCAAAGAAGTAACTACTATCGAGTAAAGGGAAGGGTTTTTGCTTTCGTAAAGGAGGCAGCAAAGGAAGTTTGTTTGTTTGGTGTTTAGGAGCATTAGCAACTAAGGCCATATTGCTCCAGGAATATGCGGTGGTCATTCCCTGACCTTTCTGCATCCTCCGTATTTGGTGGTGACAGGCGCGAACCCCGGTCTAATCAAGAAGCATGTGTTACGCACTGTTGCTCCTTCCCACCTGGCTATGGAGGCGCTGCAGCAAAGGAAGTAAGCAAACCCTTAACAATTATGAGAGACCTGTTAATTATAGACCTGTTAGTTTAACTCTTCCATTGAAATTAATGGAGACACTGGTTAAAGAAGCACTGCAGGAGCATCTAGACAAACCTTCAGTTACAGCTCAGACACAGCATGGTTTTGTTAAGAGGAAGTCTTGTCTGACCAATTTGATTGGATACTATGATGTGGTCACAAAGGAACTGGATGCAGGAAATAACTTTGATATCATATATTTGGAACTTAGAAAAGCTTTTGATACTGTTGCACATGGAAGACTGCTGCACAAATTGAAGTAATGTAGCACTGGAGGCAAACTGCTGCTGCTGCTGCTGCTATGGATAAAGGGATGGTTGAGCTGGAGAAAACAGAGTGGTAACAATGGACACTGCTCATTGTGGACTAATGTTATTAGTGGAGTCCCTCAGGGTTCAGTGTTGGGTCCATTATTGTTTTCTGTATTTATAAATGATATTGATGATGGTATATCAGGCTTAATGTCCAAGTTTACAGACAATACGAAGGTTGTCAGGGTTGTTAAGGACACTGACAGTACATTGCTGCAACAGGATCTAGAAAAGCTGAGCAGATGGGCTGAGAGGTGGCAAATGAAGTTTAACACTGACAAATGTAAAGTACTACATATGGGAAACAGTAACCCCCAGAGTAACATATCAACTCTGTGGTACTACATTGACAGTGGTAGAGAATGAAAATGAGCATTAATCTCTCACTTCATGATATTTCACATAAAAATCAAACTACAGGGGGATCTTATGTGCAACTTAAAACTATGGATCTTAAAAGTTTACCACTGTGTCAATCAAGAATTCTTTATATATCTATCTAATTAAAGAAATAAAGACTTGATTCTATAAAATTGCATGGTGCACAGGTATATCATGAACTGGAAATAGGTTTAAGTGCTTGTTATTTCCAGTGTGGAGGAGTGTAATCTGCCTTTAATTTCTTAAAGTGATACTGCGAAACATGGCATCACTGACGTGAAGTGAAAAAGTCCACAAAACATCTGAGAATAATCTGTAATCCTTTAAGACAGAGTTTCCCAAACTGTGTTTCCACAGGACACTAGTGTTCCGTGAGATGTGAATGAGTGTTCCGTGAAAAACTCTAGTTAATAGTTAAAAAAAATAAATTTGCATATTCATAGCATACACTACTTTTATATCATTATAATTTTTAACATTATTTATTTATTTTTTTTTTCAGTTATTAATATACTGGCATCGACTAATATTCAAATAGACCACGAAACACTATTTTGGCGGGCTTTTGCATAGAGGAGTATGCGTAGAGCAGGGCTCAGCAATGTTTTTTGAGTGAAGAGCCATTTTTGATTTAATAAAAAAAAAAAAAAAAAAAAAAAAACAAATCCGAAGAGCTGCACCTCAGCTCAAGCTGGAATGAGGGGGGCGGGGAGATGTTTTTTAAGAAATGGAATAGAATGGAAAGGTGTTTTATTAAAAAAATTTTTTTGAAATATTTATTAATGCTGAAAAAAAAATGTAACAAACATCCAATTAGGTAAGAATGAATGTAACTTTTGCCATTGAACTTCTTGAGTCTCTCAGCCTCAGGCAAGTATGCCGTAATTTCCATTATTTTCATCTATCTTTAAACATGTTGAGACTTGCATTGTTCAGACGGTTTCTTGATTTATTTTCAATGTAGTCAAATTCATCATTATAGTTAATGTTTGAAAATATTTGCTTGCAGAAAGTAACTTGTCGTACATGTGGGCTAAAAGTTAAAGAGCCGCAGTTGCATGTTCAAAGAGCCACCACATGCAGCTCACAAATCTCAGGCTGCCGACCCCTGGCATAGAGGTAATGATATCTACAAAAATGTAGCAATGTAGTGATCTAATATGTCATTCAAATGAGATTTAGCCTGGAATACACGGGATGAAGGAGAGGGGGGGAAGCAAACCGATATCATAACTAAACTCACTTCCTTGTATAAATTTTTTTTTGATATTTATCAATATTTTGAAATATTATTAAAATAAATGACCATGGATTTGTGGTTGAAAAAAGGGATCTTTAAAACGAGAAGCAAGTAATAGTATTGCAAACAAACACAATATTGTCACACGCCAAAGTGAGGATGAACAATCGCAGCCTTTTATTTCCCAAAAATCCGACGAGTAAAAACAGGAACCAACTAATAAAAGACCAAAACAAAAGTATAATGACAGTTATTTGAATTTCGGCTTTACATGTGTTGGAAATAAAGATGCTCTTGATTCACAATGCATTGTATGCAATAAAATATTAGCAAACAGTTCTTTGCCTGCCACTAAACTTGTGTTTCGTAAGCGTTCCATAAATGTGAGATGAAAAGTGTTCCAGGACTAAAAAAGTTTGGGAAATGCTGCTTTAAGAAATTAAGGAGATTACACTCCAGGCAAGTTCAAGTAAGTGCTCATTATTTTACCAATTTCCAATTTAAAATTAACATCTCTGAATCTTTCGTAGCATGCATTTGTTAATCTTCCTAACATTTAGCTTTAATTTTCACATTATGATATATCACCATAACTAAACCTTCCTTCTAAGTTTATCATCAAGTGTTCTTGTTTTTATTTCTTTTCTGACTCAGTGCCAAGAAATAATTATCCTGTGATATTTGCATTTAAAGCTAATTAAAATTTACTTTTTTTAAGTTTTTAATGCTACTTTAGTTTGTTAGTTATAAATAATTAAACACATTCCAAATATACTTGCCAACTTCATTTTCCACTTTGAAATTGAAAAGGAGTTTTGAGAGCTGATCTTTCGACCACTGCGAAGCATTTTTTTCTGTCCTGCAAATAAGAGTCAAATTGATATCAGATTATTTATGAGAAACTGATATTCATCATTAATGATATTCACCATTAGCTCATAGCAAACACAATGTCTTAATTTGGAAAATTACCTAAGGAGAGAAAACTGCTGTCAAGAGTAAAGAGAAATTATGATAGACTTAAATTATTTGAATTCTGAAAGATTTACCAGTTGTTCAATGGGAACAACTGAAGGATTTGATTTTATTCAAAATTTATTTCTTTTCCAATTAGGAAAAAGAAAAGTAAATCAAAAATTGTCCCTTAGACATTATGCAATAGATGGGTTAAGAGATTAGATCATAACTATAAATTAATTCAAGATAAGATGTTAAGGCAAATAACGGAACAAAGGTAAAGTTTTTTTTGCATGTGACCACCAGAATGAACTGAATAGGGGGAAAAAAAAAAAAATTACTGGCTCTTTTGAAAACATGTTGACCCACTACACGACTGCTTTGATAATGTCGATGAATAACTATATTTTCTGTAGCAAACTGTGGGTGTTCTTGAAAACTTAGCAGTACCATTCAACAAATTAGGTATTGGAAACAAAACTGTAGGACCATTAAAAATAAAATGAAAAAGAAATTATCATGCTTGAATGCAAAAAGAAAGATGCTGATGAGATTTATCCATGATACTATGGCAAGCAGAAGTGACAGGCTGCCAAAACCCTATTTATCCGAATGGATGCATCTCTGGACTCAACTGAGTACTAACAGATTAGAGATGTACAAAATGCCTCGCCAATATAAAGGTGATTCCAAGGGTGAAATGGACAAGTTTAAAGTCAGTAAGTTTAACTACTGGGGCAAAGATAGTTGTGTCCATAAATAATGGAATGTCATTATGCATGTTCAGTGCAGTGAGTGAGGAAATCAGGCAAAGAATGCTAAGAAAAGAAACAAGAACTGCTTTACTTATATTAACGGTAAATAGAAGGAAGGGGCTGATTCACATTGGACAACTTTAAGAAGATAAAGTAACTGTTGGGGATCCTACTCAGGTTGCTGATAAATTTAATAGGTATTCTGCATTTACATTCACACACAAGGAGTTCTTTAGGGAGGAGAATGCCAATAGTCCAAAATCTAACAGGGAGCTAAATGAATTTGTGAAAATTGAGAAAAAAATTGGAAGAGAAATCATTGAAGTTTAACATAAAAAAAGGAACCTAGGGTGGCTGTTCATGGAAAAATATTATTAGTGGAGTCCACCCAACAAGATTCAGTGCTGGGCCCATTGCTGTTTTCTATATTAATGATATTCATGAAGTTATATCACACTTCTTGTCTAAGTTTGCAGATAATACAAAGGTTGACAGGATGGTTAATGACAGTAATCAGGGTAAGCTACTACAAAAAAGATCTAAAAAAATTGGGCAGATGGGCTGAGAAATGACAAATGAAGTTTAACACTGATTGGTCAGAGTAGAACAATGAGATTAGTAAGGGAAATAAAAGGGTGCTCTTATCAGGCAAGATTTCAGTTTTGCCAACTGGATGGATTGAATAAGCTCAATGCTCATGGAATCCTTCCTCTTGCTCAGATTACACATATGACAGAGCAGAAATTCAAACTGAGGAAGGATGGCAGATGTACAAAAATTTGCCTTCAGCCATTGGGCGATTGATTATTGGAACAAAATTCCATCTGGTGTTGTGGAGGTGATTAGTTTGAATAAGTTCAAGGAAGATCTAGACCATAGATTCTCAATGGGACCGAAATTGGTTTGGGGGGAGGAGAAAAAAATCATGGGTATTACAATAGTTTGTGGTCTCAAGTTCAACCCTACCAGATGACACTTTATTCCTTAATATTTAAATTTCTCTCACTGAGTTTTCTTTTCCGCTGAGACAACTTATTTTTAACATATAGGTATATTATATTAGGAGTGAGTGAGAAATATTGATAAAAGGAAGATAGTGGGGGTGATTTAATTCAACCACCTTTGCTTTTCGTAGGCATTAAATGCCTAAGTGCTTTCAGAGGTAATGTCTCCAAAATCCTAGCTATTTGCACCTTTCCAACAGCTGCATAGTTTATTTATTTATTCTTTTGTTTCATTGGTCAATATATGAAGCATGGATGGAATGAGGAAAATGTTTCAGTCTATTGTTTCTACTTTTTAAGCGACAATTAATATTGATTTATTGTTTCCTTGTTGAAGTTGTTTATTTTTGATCCACAGTGCTTTTGTAAGTGACATGGGCTATGAGAGTTAAATAAAAATAGTTTATATTTTATTATTTAATTCTTTGTAGTTATTTAACCTATCAATGATCAAGTCAAGTGTTGGAAAGAAAGTGTCAACAGTATCTGGATGAATATTTAGCTTATGGTTTTATTGAAAGCCCATTCGACTCAAGATGGCCCATGTGTCTTATGTGCAATAGTTTTTTCAAATAAGGCTATGAAGCCATCAAGACTTTTAGATCACTTAAAAAGGAAACATTCTGATAAAACTGGTAAACATATCAAATATTTTAAAAATTTAAAACAGAATTTTGAGCAACATAACACTTACTTTCTTACTTAAGAACACACAAACAAATGACATTGGAATGATTGCATCATAAAATTGTAGAAATCATTGTAAAAACTGGTAGTGCTCATAAAGTTGCTGAAACTCATGTGACCGGCATTAGACTAATTTCAACATTCATTCAGTACACCTTCAGCAAGTCCAACTCCTAAGCTTATATGTGGGTTATGCTACTTCAGTGAAAAATTTCTTGACTGTGTTAAAACATTTCATTAAACATCAAACTATTTAAAATTCATAAACAACACTCAACTCAAAGTAGAGCACTATACCTCTTAGCCATAGCCAAGAAGGATATAGTCTTAGCTAACGTCGTCTCACATATCCTAATGTGACTATGTCACCGTCCCCAGCCATGGGGAGGCGGGTACTACTATCTAGCCTTTGTCTTGCTCTCCACTTAAAAACCAAAGTCACAAAATTATTAAAATACCAAAACAGAGCCCTATCCACGAACATGATCCAAAGATTTCCTTGTTCAAGTCCACCCAAGCACACCTCCAACTCATTCCTCAAATCAACGTAACTACTACAATGCAACATAATGTGTGCACTGGTTTCTTGTTGTCCACAAGAACATAAATCACTTTCTGCAAGTCCCTACTCAATCTTTTGGCCAGTCCGTGTCCTGTAATTAGAAATGTGGCATGCAATCCAAATTTCTGCCAAGGATTTGCTCGCACATTCAATATGTCCACCTTGGGAAGATACATATAGGTAACACGGCCTTTCTCGCTCGTGTCCCATCTTTGTTGCCATACTGCCATTAATTCACTTTTTATTCTTACCTTTTCATCCTTAAGATCACATCTAGTGTATGTCTTATGTGAATCAGGACAAGAGGCCACACCCAACACTGTTTTCCTTATATTGTTCTTAGTACAGTATAATAATGCCGACAATATGGTCCACAAGTCAGCCGGTAGTCGACCAGCCAAAACCTGCAGAGCATCTGTAGACACCATCCTACAAGCACGTGTCATACATAGGAGGACAAACCTCTGCACTTGGAGCAAGTATTTCTTGACAACAGAATTGATCCTGTGCAGCCAAGCCACTGAAGAGTAAGTTATGATGGGGACAAATAAACAATCATAAAGAAGATTCAAGGCTCTTCCTTTTATCCCCCAATCAGTTCTTATCATTCTTCTTAGCTTAGCATAAAGCACCCACACTTTATTTTTTAAATACTTCATAATGCTCCACAAGTGCCATTCTCTCCCCCACACATACACACCAAGATACTTAACAGAAGTTACGTATCAAATGGACATATGAAGTGCTCTTACCACCGGACACCTATTCATGCTTAAGCAGCATCTGCACAGTTTTCGTTTTTGAAATCTGTAATTTAAATAGAGTAGACCACTCTAATTCTTCCATGATCTGAGATGCACGTACCTCTAGTTGAGACCTTGCATTGCCATATACCAGAACTAACAAGTCATCAGCATATGCCATCACGTTCACACCAACGTGATTCCTACACAAAAAGTCATCCAACACTATTGCCCAGGCATGAGGACCAATCACCGAGCCCTGAGGACAACCACGTGTTACATTTATTCTTACTTCCGTGTATCCAGTTCTTACCACTATCTTACGTTTTGAGAAATATTCCTTAAAGACTGAATACAGGTTGTCTGAACATCCAATAGTTCTAATCCTAGAGAGGATTCCCTCCCACCAAAGCATGTCGAATGCACCGTGAAACTCAAAGATTCCAAGGACATAACGCCCCTCATAGCCCTGAACATATGATATCATCTGATAAATAGTGTCCTCTGTAGACTTTCCTTTTTTATAACCATACTGGTTATTAGAGGACATATGATTCTCATCATATTTAATCATAAGTCGACTAATACACAGTCGTTCATAAGTCTTTCCTATTACAGATAACAGTGCTATGGGACGATACGAACCTCGGAAGCTTATCTGGACTCTTCATTATCAACTTCAAAACTGCCACTCTCCAGACTTCAGGGAAAGGACCCAACTCTGAGCATCTGTTAAACATGTTAACTAACAAATCAGGTCTTATATTAAACACCCTCTTGATAATCTTAACCTCTATTAAATCAGGACCAGGCGACCGGCCATCCACTGCCTGTGCAACAGCATCGTGGACTTCCTCCACAGTAAATTTTGTTCACGTATATTGGAACAATGCCTGCCATTGCCTCATATATCATTCTGTTCTTGTGTATCTATATCGGGAAACAACTCATCCAGGATCATGTCCATGGATTCACTCCATCCTAAAGTGTCCATACTCCTTGTAGTGTCCATACTTTACAGTAAAATTAAAGAGTTCAAAATATATTTCTCCATAATTAGCCTAAAAGCAGTATTCCAGGGATCTCTCCAGCCTTTCTCCAACACAGACGTCCAAGAAGTCTGCTTTGAGACATTTATGGCCTTAACGTAATGTTTACATAAGTTCCCATACATAGATTTGTATAACTCTGTCATCTGAACGTCCTTCTAAACCTCTGAAATCTTTTCCTAATTGCTCTTAGTTCAACCTTCATCCACTGCAAGTCCCTATTCCACCACATTACAGGTCTTGATATTATCTTTTTCTTTTTCATTGATAGATTCAAGGCTCTATACACTGCATCCTGTAATTTATACACATAGTCACTAACACTAAGTGAATCCCAATTTATTTCATTCACTATTTGATTGAAAGTTAGATTAAAACTCTCCCAATTAGCAGTTCTGACAGAAAACCTTTCTATTTCTTTAACTTCCCATAATCTTTCAATGCAACTCAGTTGAAACAAAATGCCATTGTGATCACTTGTAGTAAAATGATCAACAACTTTCCAGTCATGTACCTTATCCAGCACAGACACATTGCACACTGTAACATCAATATAGGACTGCCCATGTACAGAGCTATACATTGGTATATGGCCTAGGACATTGATAACGGCCATACCAGAGGTAGACAAGAAGTCCTCAAGGATCTCTCCTCTATCATCAGACTCCCTACCACCCCACAAGACAGAATTAGAATCCACTGCAATAACAATATGGCAACCTTGTAGTACATCCCTCATTTTCTCCAAGTAATTTATATACGGATTTATGTCATCCGAGTGCTGACAGTAAAGTGAGATCAATTAGACTCTGCCAATTACTTCGACACATCATATTTTCATTTGATAGGCTTGTAATCTTGGTAACAACCAAATCATGTCTTCTCACCACTATCGCAACTTTCAGACTATTTCCATCTGACAAAATTCTATAATTACTTGGGTGCCCTCGTACGTTGCCCCCTACTTTGTAGGGTTCCTGCAATAGACTCACATCAATGCCTTCTTTTCCATTTCTGAGTGAATTTGTGATGCCACTGCCTTTGCTCGTTGTGCATTAAGTTGTAATACACTTAGTTTTTCAGCCATAACTTATTTTATTTTTATATAATTCTAAAGCTCTTTTGTACTCAAGGCAATCCTTATCAGTAGCAGTGTGATAACACTTCTTGCCTCTATTCTTACAGTTAGAGCAGACTGGTCCCTCAGTCTTATTTTTGCAATCTCTGTGTGTGTGTTTCCCATCTGGGCACAATGTCCACACAGCTTCTCTTTTGCAATATTTAAATACATGACCAAATCCTAGGCATTTGTAACACTGAGCCACAGAGAATATTTCTTTATATTTGTATGCCATCCAGTTAGCATATATCCTTCCTTTCTTTCTGTCTTATTACGTTCCAGAGTTTTGATCTAACCTCCAATATCCAATTAGACACATTACCATTCTTAGCATTATTTACTGAGACAATTTAAACATTTTCATTAAACTCTTTCTTAGATACCCCATAATCTTTACAGTTCTTTATCCATACCTGTTCCAGAAAGTCTTCCTTCTGAATGTCCTTTTCCATATCAAATATAACTATTCTAGGATGAACAACTTTTGAAATTACATACTTTAATCCTACTTCCTGAATCTTTGAACATCCTCTAATTTTCTTAATGTCATCCTCTCCCTCCACCTCCAACAGAATCCTGCAGTCTTATGTTTTTGTTCTTATGTTTTTAACCTTCACTTCTTTCAAGACTTCTTGTTTAACATCCTCGCTTGTCTTGAATCTGTCATTTGCTGCTTTTATCAACACTCATCTTGGTGGTGGCTTAATTTCCTTTACTGGTTCTTGAACCACATGAGCATAACTTTTCTTTTCCTTCCTCTTCCCCTCCAACTTTTCTTTTAATAACAAATTTTCCATATGGACATCCATAGCCTTTGTTTCAAGAATGTCCCAAAGATCTAAAATTGTTCTCATGGCTGCAGTAGGGACTTTACTGTGCACATCATAAGTAGGCCCTAAGCCTACCCCTTATTTCCTTAACATGTTCAAATCCTTCATACTTAGATCTTTCTTTACTTCCATCCGTTTCTTCTTTTCTTATAAGAACTAGTCTTCTTTGCACTATCTTGATTTTTCTTCTCAGCACTATTACCATCTCTTGCTTTCCTTTTCTTGGTATCACCATGACTTTGCAAATTCTGTTGAAGATTTGAGAGAGAGGAGGACCTAAGACTTGGAGGAGTCCTTGACAGGGTTCCTCCAGAAAATACCTCCAACTTTGTTAATTCCTGAACTTGTGACAAGATTTCTCCCTTTCGTCATCTGTGACCTCAGATGTTGCCTCGGCCAATTCTTCACTCAGAATCCCGTCCGATTCTTCAACACTAGCCATGTATACAATAAAATAGCTATTTACAATTAAAAGTTAAATCTCAATAATGAGAAAAAACAACTATTTACAATATTTACACAGCTCGAGAGCCCTGACCCACAGTTTCTGAATGAATTACTAAAAGATTTCTGAAATCTATCAAAAACCAATTAAAACCGTCCAAACCCAAATCAAATGGGTTGTGGTCCCAGGAACAAAACTTCAGGGGCACAGAAATGCTTTTAACAATCTTTCCTAGATCTCAGAATCAATTAAACCCGTCTAGCTAGCCGGGGAATCTCCCCAACTGCCCACCCCAGACTACGAGGAAGTAGGGTAATTAGCGACTAATTTCAACAGTGATACATCAAAATCCTTTTACTATTTTAAAAGCATTGCCATTGAGCAACGATCCAGACTACGAGGAACTAGCTAAACTGGTTCTGGCACTATAAATTGTACAAAGCAAGAAAACAAGAAAGCAAATTAACACAACTTACAATCAAATTATTATATCACTCGGATATCTCGCAATGTAAGCCACCCCAGAATAGTCCCTGGAGCGACTAATTTCAACAGTGATACATCAAAATCCTTTTACTATTTTAAAAGCATTGCCATTGAGCAACGATTCAATGAGATGTCAGTTAACACTGAAGAGCAGCCAATTGAAAAAACTAAAAACGAGAAAATTTTCTATTCAGATTGACAAATCCACTGTTACTGACAATAAGGCCCTTCTAATGGTATACATTTGTTATTTCGATGATGACTGTAAATTGCAAGAAGAGATTTGTTTGTAAAATCTATAGAAACTGACTGTTCTGGAGCATCCATTTTTGCTAATGTAAAAACATGGTTTGATGAGAAACAAGTACCATTGGAAAATTTGACATCCTGTGCCACTGATGGTGCTACCTCCATGGTTGGAAGACAAAGGTTATAATATAGCCCACCTAAAGGAAGTATGTCCTGAAGTGAAGTTCTTGCAATACACTGCAATGTGCACCAACATCATCTGGTTGCAAAAAATATTAGTCTAGTTCTTTATCAATCTCTCAGTATAGTTATTAACACGTTGAATGCCGACTACGAGTTAATTCATACTTGGTGATCTGGCCCAGGATGTAGACTACGAGTTAACTCAGACTGGTATGACTTGCCTTTCAGGCGCAGTTACGAGTATATTCGTAGCAAATATGTGCAACTGATGGATAGTTGGCTTCTGGGATAAGAATGAAAAACCAACCATGGCATCAGAAATCAGAATTTATTCACAAAAAGAAATATTTTCTTCACACAGAGCTAGTTAGTTCACTGGACAATAATAGCGTATTCCGTGGAGTTTTTTTTTTATTTCTTATACATACTCGACATGGCTTAGTCGGGTATGGTTTTTTTTCAGTTGGTAGTATAGCCAACTGAAATTCTAAATAATGAATTTTACATTCAGACCTAATCTTCTTTAGAATGTTTAGAATTTTTTTCTCCAATCAAAGATTCAATGTAACTTTTCCGTCAAGTTATGGGTTCCACCATAAAATGTCTAAAATTCAGAGAAACCCGTAACTTGATGGAAAGCAGTGTATGCGTTATGCATATATATTTCTATAATATGTAATGCAGTTTTTTTTCGGACATCTAATGGTTTTTCTTAATGCTGAATAATATGAGAGCATTTGATCCAATCAATCTATGAACCAGGACCGTACGACTCGTCAAAAAGCTCTTCAAATTCCGAGTCACTCATATTAGCATAGAGCTCAAGCTCTTCTTCGGTCAATGGTCTCTTCTTATCCATGTTTTAGGTTCTTTTTAGTACATAACAAAGTACTAAATACAACATACACTGCAAAGTCTGTCACTGCAGCGGATTTACGCACAGCAAAGATCCATATACAGAGAATTCGGCAAGTTACAACAAGTCTGATTTAATTGAGTTAACTCGTAGTTGACTGCTACGAAGAATTTTCTATTACATACGCCAACTACGAGATAATTTACGATGGTTTTTTACAACAAAAAGATTTTTTTTTATGAGTTTTGGTGATGAATATATATTATAATTTTGGTTTTGAATAATTTAACATGCCTAACTAAAACTGGCATCAGAGACCAGTTTACCCAAATAAACCTTGGCAGTCAACGTGTTAAAACCATCAATAAAATAAAGTCACATAGCAAATATGATCTCCTTTTCAGAACATTGAGTTGATAATGAAGAACAGTATGTGAAGCTTCCTTTACATATAGACGTCAGATGAATTTCTAAAGGAAACTGTCTAGCAAGATTTGTAAACATTTTGATATGATAATTAGTTTTTAGAAAGCAAAGGAGACAGATTTAGCAAAAGAGATCCACAAACACAAAAAGAACTTATACTATATGGCTTGGAATTTTCAAAAACTTAATGAAGTATCACTTCAACTTTAAGGGAAATTAATTACGGTGATAGACTCAAAACGCATATTAAAAGCCTTCACCAAAAAACTGGAAATATTTGAAATCAATTTAATGAGAAAATTTCAAAAGAGTTAGCTGAAATCAATGAATCTCTCACCAAGAATGATCTTAAGAATTATTCAGATCATTTGTATTCTTTAGAAGGTTAAATGAAAAATAATTTCCAGATTAATTTTCTTTTGATGTGAAGCCATAGATATTAGATCCAATTGGATGTGATTTTGGGTCTGCTAGTGAAGAAATTCAGGAACTCATTGAATTAAAATATAACGAAGAATGCAAATATAAATTCAAAAAAAGGTGGAATGGCTGAGTTGTGGGGATCAAAAACAACTAAACTTCTTTATCCAACAATGTTGTCTGAAATGGCCATATACTTTGTTTTCCAATGTCTTATATGGTTGAAAGTGGTTTTAGTTCAGTAAATAAAATATTAAAGGAAAGAAACAGAATTTATATACGTTCAAGAGGAGACTTAGAATTAAACTTACTAACATCATACCGAACACTGAACTTTTAGATAAGAAGCATCAGACTCTGGGATTCCATTGAATAAAAGGAGTAAGTATAAAGTATTTTCTTGTTTAAAATTTCATGGGAGGAGATTAGAAAAAAAAAAACTGTCTAAAACAGCCCTTTAGGGGGAGATAATTAAAAAAAGATTGAGAAACACTGATCTAGACGAATGTTAAAGGAGATGAACAGGTGATATGTGAAGTGTTTTTTTTTTTTTTTTTTTTTTTTTGGTCAATGTGTATAAGCTTGCTTTTCTGTATCATTTCAACTACTAATAAACCAAGTTTATCGGGTTTTTTTTAAAATAAAGTAGCCTGAACAAAATTGCTAAATGATATAACAGGAGTTCAAAGTGCACTGAATAAACACTAAATGCTTACTCGGTGCACTGAAGAAGCATTAAATGCAGAATAAGCCAGTGTTCAAGGACTACTTGGTTTGTCTCCATTTATCACTATGAAGTGTTACCATTGTAATTAGCTCCCAAGCCAAATGGCTGTTTCCATAGTGCCACCACGGGTGGGCAGAAAGGGCATATGGTCCCCCCCTTAACCAAAAATTTGAAGTTAAAGAAAAAGAATGCAGGTGGTGTTATAAAAAACCTCAAAAAACTGGTTTCCATGCCCCCCCCCCCTTACGATGACACCCGGATACACCACTGGTCACCACCAAGCACAGGGGCAGCCCCAAAATTTGCAGGGTCCTGTTCAAGAATTACTTGCATGCAGGCCTTGGGGTCCTGTGCAAAACTTATACAGGGTATTTTTGCAATAGTGATTTTTTAATTTAATTTTTTACAGTAACTAAGAAAAAATTTTAAATACAACTAATATTTAACTAGCAGTACCCATTGCAAAAATTTTGCAATTTTCAAATACATCTTAAAAATACTACTAAAAAAGGGCAGAATAGTAAAAAGTCCACTAAAAACTCGCCTTTCATTTTAAAAACTGATCACATCACCTGGTACCTCATCTCAGTGTCTATGTCCTGGTGAAACCTCTCACTCTGTTCTTCACTTACACTTCCTCAATTTTCTAGGAAAAGTGTAAAAATGTACCGTGACACTCATGTTGCGGCCCAACTTCTTAAAATGTAGTACAGTCTCTATACTTCTTTGAAAAATGACATTTTTTGTATTCTTGTAATCTTATTTTAACATGCTGGAATGATCTGACCTGAGACATTCCTGCATGCAATTAGTGGTGACTAGTGCCCTGTATTTGACTAAATACAGGGCACTAGTTCAATTCTGACTCCATTAAACATTTGCCCTTGACTTTTATTTATAGTCATCGCAAAAGTAAACCGAATAGGAAACTGCCGTCTCTTAAATGAGAATAGCAAAGTCAAATCAGATGGAGCCAAATCTATACGTAGCAAGAGCACCCGTTTTCCTTTAGCTTCTGTTATTATTTCTAGATCCAAACAATTCTGATTCATAACTTTGACTATAAATCTCATACCATTGATCAATCCTTCTGAAATTGCCATATTCCGCAGTAAAATAACAACTGCTCCTACCTTCAACTCCAAAATGTTGGGTGATAAACCACTTAAACTGAGGCTGTCCAGGAATTCGGTTGGATATCGCAAAAGTTCTTCAGTATCTTCAGATATAATTGTTTTAACACTCTTATATTGTAATGAATCACCAGGCATCATTTCTAAATTGACTCTTTCATGCTTGTCATTTTTTGGGGCAAGAATAGCACCTGATGAAATGGCATTTACATAAGTAAGGTTGTGGCCAAAAACAAAAGGAATCGAACTGTCATGAACTATTAGATTAGAATTAATTCAATTTCATTTCAAATGTTTTAAATGTAACGAATGGCAATGAGTGTATGAGCTTGCATGCACAACATGGGGACATATAGCGAGCAAGCAGTGCAGTGGAATCCTAACAACTAGTTCTTTCTTTTTAAGGTAAGCAATACTAATAGAGAATTATATATATATTTTTTTTCAGAACTGAGGACATGATTGTGTGAAGATACAAATTGTTAATCAGTTAAATAGTTAAAGTGCAAATTGTTAATCAGAAAAACTGCCTTATCAACTTAGACAACTGTTTAACTGTTATCTTCCTGTGGCTCCATCTATGAAGTGAATGTTGAACTATTTCTGTTTGTACTATATATAGAAGTTAAGCTCTGTGAGCTTAACTTCTGTTCCAGGAAAGTTAATGGAGGCACTGGTTAAAGAAGCACTGCAGGATCATTTAGACAAGACTTCAGTTACAGCTCGGACACAGCATGGTTTTGTTAAGGGGAAGTCTTGCCTGACCAATTTGATTGGATATTATGATGCAGTCACAAAAGAACTGGATGCAGGGAATAGCTTTGATATTATATACTTGGATCTTAGAAAGGCTTTTGATACTGTTGCACATGGAAGACTGCTACACAAATTGGAGCAGTGTGACATTGGAGGCAAATTGCTGCTATGGATAAAGGGGTGGTTGAGGGGGAGAAGACAGAGAGTGGTAATCAATGGACACTGCTCATCGCGGACTAATGTTATTAGTGGAGTCCCTCAGGGCTCAGTGTTGGGTCCATTATTGTTTTCTGCATTTATAAATGATATTGACGATGGTATATCAAGCTTAATGTCCAAGTTTGCAGACGATACAAAGGTTGGCAGGGTTGTCAAGGACACTACTGACACTATGCTGCTGCAATAGGATCTGGAAAGGTTGAGCAGATGGGCTGAGAGGTGGCAAATGAAGTTTAACATTGACAAATGTAAAGTACTACACATGGGAAACAGCAACCCCAGAGCAACGTATCAACTCTGTGGTACTACACTGACAGTGGTAGAGAATGAAAGGGACTTGGGGGTGGTTGTGCAGGCAGATATGAAGTTCTCTGAGCAGTGCAGACGGGCTGCAAGAGTAGCTCATGGAGTATTGTCAATGATATACAGGAATTTTTCCAGCAGGGATAAGGAGGTGATTATTCCCTTGTATAAGGCAATGGTCAGGCCACACTGGAGTACTGTATACAGGTCTGGAGGCCTCATTTGAAGAAGGATGTAGAGCTGCTGGAACGAGTACAGAGAAGGGCAACAAGATTAGTGAATGGAACAAAGGGGTGCTCTTACAAAGAAAGGCTTAAGTTTTGCAAATTACAGTGTCTGGAGACTAGGCACCAGCGAGGTGATCTGATAGAGGTGTATAAAGCCTTGAATGGTTTGAGCATGCTCAATGATGATGGGATTCTTCCTCTCGCTCAGAATAATCACCTGAGAGGGCATAAATTGAAATTGAGGAAAGACAGAGGTAGGATAGACGTGTGGAAATTTGCCTTTAGCCAGTGGGTGGTTGGTTGGTGGAACAGACTTCCATCCCTTGTAGTGGATGGTTGATAGCCTAAATAAGTTTAAGGCTCAGCTGGACAGGTATTTTGAATAGAGGGGTGAAGTGGAAGTGGGTTTTTTTTTTTTTTTTGGCTGATGCTGCATAAGCTTGCTTTCTTGCATCAAATGCCTCTACTAATGCTAATACTACAAAACTGGCCCGTTCCGTAAAATAAAACTATTCGGAATTTAAATTTTAACAACTTTGTGCACACCTAGGAAGAAACAGCTTCAATTTGAGACCACTTCCAGCCCAATTGGTTAGCCTGTCTTTCACACTGACTGAGTAAATAAAATGGACTTCCGTATTTACATAATTAATCAACAATGTTGTTTAACAATTGCAATCATTTCATAAAAACTTGAATAAATAATAATAGGAACCAATAATCCACCAATCACACTCATAAAAAAAAAAAAAAAAAAAAACAATACAGATATTATTGAAAGTGAGCATAACATAAAAATTACATTTTTAAATAACATTTGTTTGATATCAAAAGAAACACATTAAGAATGAAGCATACACTGTACTTCTAGCAATCAGAAAAACTGATTGCTTAAGTCGGCTCATGCAAGCACTCTTGGAATGAGATAATGTGGGTAAGACTGCAGTAGGCTCAAAGATAGAAATGCGTAAAAGATGGGGATGATATTATTATTTAAACCATTTCAGCACAGGGCACTTTTTGACAGAACTGGTTGAACATGCTTATGGCTGGCCCTGACCACACAGACCATAGTCTCCTTCACTTAACCATATAAATCAGTGGTTTTCAAAATTCAATAATATAAGGACCCTATTATTGAAAAAGTTTTCATGGACCCTTTTTAGCTTAAATATTTTCCTAAACCACCAAGTTTAACAATATTCTTTCTGTGCTCAATTTTCTGTTTTTAAACAATGACAACAAATACTGTATTAAACAAATTTCATTCATTATTCCCCTGCAGCTTCTCTCCAGACCCACAGAGGTCCAGAGACCATAGTTCAAGAAAATACTGATATGGTTCATTCTTCCTGTGTAGTGAGGTTGGCAATAAAAAAAGGAAATTTTGGTTGAGGAAGGGGTTGTTTGTATTACTAATGCTTTCATGTTTAATACTATCAGGGTTGCAATTAGAGGTATACGCTTATGACAAAAAAACATACCATAACAAAAAAACACTGACCAAACATCAAGATTCCACTCACAAATTTCATGGCAAACCGGCTAAGCTGACAATTTTATAAAAAATATATATAGTTGCAGATTTTAAAGCCAGTAAATTGCTTTGATATCTCCAGAACCTGATGAATATGCAGTTAATCCAGATCGAAATACAAAAAAATTCTTTCACAGTTTAGTACTATACTTCAAAAGACAGCATTTAGGAAGACAGATGAGTCACTCTGACTGTGCAGAAAGACAGAACATACATTATATTGTCTTGTGTGTTGTTCAGTATTGTTGCTGACTCTGGGTAGATTGGGTGTTTTTGCTTATATTGGTTTTCTTTATATGTATATAAGTTAACATATTTTATATATAGGTTTATATAACTGTTGGCTAAACCACAACACCACTGCCTTGTTGAGGTCCTCATATGTAGACTGTTTCATTGTTCTTCTGATAATTATGCCTTTAATGCTATCAGATGTGCAAGCAAAATCTAATAGCTTCCATTTATTTTTTACGATGTTGAGTATGGTTTGGTTATCAACATTACAATGGGTCATTAAAGATTTAACGGATGCACTGTTTTCAAACTTTTGAATAATTTCAAGTTTCTGTTCAATTGAAAGCACAACTGTTTTTCAATTACCCATCATTTTTGTAATTTCTAAAAAAAAAAAAAAACAAAATATTTACTATAAAAAAAAATTGACACTCCTGACATAAATAACAAAACAAAAGTTGTCTTTTTGCAGTGCAAAAAGTGTTGTGTGACAACAATCCATGCAACACACTAAATCAAACTAAACATTTATTCTCTTTCTACTGTTTTTTTTTGAGCAGCAGGTATGAAACAGCAGGGGTTGCAGGATAATAGGTACATTGCTCTCTCAATCAACTTATAATGCCACTTCTTGTTGCTTATTTACGACTTGTAAAACATCTGTTTATACCTATTCTATTTATTACTTGAATTTGATGATTTCCAGTGGATATATATATATATTATTTTTAAGTTTGGAGTCTTGAAGTGTCAGTAAATCGAATCTGCTTTACAGCTTCTGAGTCTTCTATCGATGGATAAATGTATTGCCTTTTTATAGTGTTTAAATAAAGGCATTACAGTGATATATTTTTTTTATTTCTTTATTTTCATCAGCACTAAAAAAGATGAAAATATTAAATTTTCTATTTATTTGTGTTCTAATTGTTTTTGTCTTTCAGGACTATCTTTTGCTTCACTAATCTGGATTATCACTTAATCCAGATTAGCGAGGGTTTACTGTACTTAAAACTCAAGAAAGTGAAGTGGTATACCATAAATCATATAAAAAAAAAAAAAAAAAAAAAAAATTATATATATATATATATACAGGCATACCTCGAATAACGAATACGATGCGTTCCACGAAATTACTTCGTTAAGCGAAACTTCGTTTTCAGAGGTAAAAATACTATGGCCAGAATAGGGATACGTTCCTACGTAAAGAAATTGAAAAGCTTTTTTTTTTCGAACAAAGAAAATTTTATTAAATAAACAGTCAACTTATATACAAAGTGAAATCACATTTTAAAATATGAGTCTAAAGTTGATTGCTTATGCTTTTTTTCTCTTTCATTTAACAATTGCTTATACGGAATTATTGCATTTAACACTGATCGCTTAACAATAAAACTTCTTCCTAAATCAGGATCATTTTCACTAAAAAAATTTAAAACGTTTTCAATGTCATTTAAGCACCTTTTTAAATCTTTGGTTGTTAACACTTTTTCGGCAGGAACTTCTTTAACCTCGTCTTCATTATCTTTGTCTTCGTTGCTAACAAGGTTTTCTAAATCTTCCACTGAAAAACCATCATCTTCTGCATTCAATAAATTTCTAACATCCTCTTCATCGACATTTTCGAAACCTATTGATTGAGCCATCTGGATAACTTCATTTCTAATTTCTTGGATGTTATTTTCTTCTTCTAGTACAACTTCTGGCCATATTTTGCGCCAAACTCCATTTAAGCATTTCTTAGTGATTTCTTTCCAAGAACTATCAATGTTTTCAATTGCGTTTTTAATGGTGTAGTTTTTCCAATAAAGTTTTAACTGTCATTTCCTCTTTGTCCTCTAGTTCAGTTAAACTGCTTAATGTTCGACGCAGATAATAAGCTTTAAATGATGCTATTACTCCCTGATCCAATGGTTGAATCAGGGAAGTTGTGTTTGCTGGAAGAAACACAACTTTGACAGGAATGCATGTGACCAACGTGTTAAGATCAGTAGGATGTCCCGGAGCATTGTCTAACAACAAAAGAGCTTTTTCTTCAAAGTTGTTTTTTTTGACAATACCGTTTTACTTCAGGAAAAAAGTGGTTAACAAACCAATCAGTAAATAACTCCTTGGTAACCCTCGCTTTTCTATTTGCTTTCCATATTACAGGAAAATTCATTTTTATGTTACCTTTTAACGCCCTCGGATTTTCTGAATGGTAAACTAATAACAATTTTAATTTATAATCGCCAGAGGCATTTGATCCAAAGAGTAACGTTAAAACGGTCTTTGGCTGCTTTGAACCCAGCAGTTGATTTTTCTTCAATAGAAATGAAGCTTTTTGTTGGTAGCCGTTTCCAGAACAAACCGCTTTCGTCAACATTGAACACAAAATTTGGAAAATTTTGACGTTCAATGATTTCCTTTAGTTTTTCTGGAAACTTATTTGCAGCTTCTCCTGTTAATTTTACACTATGAATCCTGGCCCGTTTTTTAAATTTCTCGAACCAACCACGAGAAGCCCCAAAGGTTTCCGTAATTTCTTCAGTTTGTTTAGATTTCAGGTGATTGAACTGGAATATATTTTTTTTAATGTTAAATGGGGCTTGAAATTGCCGACTTCGTTATATCGAAGCTTCGTTATCAGAGGTAACGTTAACCGAGGTATGCCTGTATATATACACACACACACACACACACACACTATATTCACATTTGAAATAATTTTAATACTGCAGTACAATAGAAAATAAATTTCATTTGTTCTATTTCAGTGGCATTAATGCTACTGTGGTTGTATACAACAGACTTCCATCTGTTGTTGTGGAAGTTATAGCTTAAATAAATTTAAGGCTGAATGAGACAAACATTTGGAGTGACCGGACGGGTGAAATGGGAAGGTTTTTTTTTTTTTTTTTGGCTGATGCTGTATAAGCTTGCTTTCTTGAATCATATGCCTCAACAAATGCTAATGTGGATGAATAGATTGATAATATTAATATTTGTTTTAGTTTTCAGCATTATTTTTAGTATTAGATTAAACATAAAAATATGTTGGCAAATATAACTAAATTGCAACTTTAGGCACTCCTAGTGTTAGTCAGCACCATATAGACAATCCAGCTGTAATGGTGAACAGTTCATTAATCTCACATAATTCCCATAACATACATTAATCTAAAAATTATAAATAATATTATATATCATATAATGTAATATATTATATAAAATATATGTCTCTAGAAATTTCTGTTATTTCCACTTCTGTCTACATAACATGTTATTTACTCTTCAAAATTTCTAGACTCTGGTAAAAAATTTATTTCCAGGTGCCACTATTATTTTAGTTTTAAATTTATATTTCATTTTATTTTCACTGCAAGCTTTTTTTTTTACAATTTTGCCTATGTATAATCTCATAAGTCCAAATTTCATTTTCAAAATATTATTAGTCTACATTGATATATTTCTAATATCTCTATATATTCAAGTAATTGTTTCCCCATGTATCCCTTTATACTTCTGTAGGCTACTCACTTTTAATTATATTTTCAAATCTCTTTACTTTAACTAGTACTGTACTAGACTAAAATGTTATGTGTCTAAATATTTCAGCTATTATTTCCATGTCTTCATTGAGTCAACTGGTCACAAGGCCATTTTCTAAAAAATCCCCCTTTTAATTGTAGTAATTTCTGTTTTTAGATCTATTATTTTGTTAACTAAATTTTATTCTCAGTTTCATTTATACTTTTTACCCATTAGCTTGTGGTTTACATCAGAAATTAAGACACAATGTTGCTATTTCGCTTGCAGTTCCAGCCGTTGCCACCTGATGAGAGGCCAGTTTTGTGACAACATCCTCATTTGATCAATTTTTATGTAATCATGTATTTTTGTTAAACATATTAGTTATCTTCACTCTCTGTTTCTCTAAGTTCATTCTTTATTTTATTTATTTATTTCCTCTCCCCTCGTCACTTTATTGTCCCTGCCCTGCTTAGGTTTAGCATTTGCCGCTTTTCCTTTTAGAGAAAATATAATTATATAGAATAATTATGAAATCATATAAAAATAAGACAGAATACGTTTCCGCAACGAATTTTTCGGGGTGGAGTGTTACGGATATTTCTAAACTGTCATTTCATTGGAGACTTCCTTTCGCTTGTTTGTTTGTTTGGTCGAAACATCCAGACCCATCTAGATTTTGCCAATACAGATACTTCTGTTAACGGGAGAGATCCGTATGCGAGTCCGACGAGAAGGATCAGACCAACCAGTGACTTGGGTTTAATTCGAATTAAAAAGCAAATAAAATTGTACAAAGCTAAATAGTACTTTTCCATACTACTTGTTCTTGTAAGAAGCTGAAATATTACGCTTAACTGCCTATATTTTAATAAAAACTATTCTGCACTACATAAAAACCGAATGCAAAAATACCCTGGCCCACACATCTTTACTGGAATCGAAGCAACAGCATTAGAAATAAATCGGGATGCTTACTTCTGTATGGTATGTGTGTTTAACGGCGCAAAAGCTGCTGTGGCTATAGCGCACATAAGTTTACTTCTATGATAATGTGTGTTTGTGACAGTAATTCTTTTGAAAGTTTTACTATAAGAATAAAAAGTAATTTACCAATGCCAGTTGTTAACATTAGTTGCATCAGGTCGTTCCTCAACAATCCATCGTGGATCTCCCGTTCCCCATTTTGCCATTATACACTGTTCAGTCGCTACTACGTAAAACACGTACAAACCTACAAAATGTATATAATTCAGATACTGGAAAAAATAAACTAAAAAATATAATATGAACAAGACAGCAATCAACCAGTAACACGGCAACTACACACAACAGCCCAAATTCTGTTCAGTAGAAGCTTCCAGAGCTTAATTTATCTTCTGACCATGTATAATATATTCAAAACTTGTCAACAGGGGGCGCGCTATCAGAATACATTCAAATACAGTATCATAATTTTAACAATTTTGTCTGAAGGTTGTCCAATTAAAACGTGTTAATGACTTTTAGAACTCATTACTTTAAAAACTTACGAAAAATCACCTTCAGAATTGAAACATGCACCTCACTGATTCTTAAAACACCTTCATGGGGAGCAAGGTTCACATCTGGTGAGTATGGGCTTGGCGCACCCAGGGTCCTGAGATGGATATCATCATTCTTCTCTTTCTTAGTGATTCCGTTCTACTTTCCTTTCTACTCTCTCTCTCTCTCTCTCTCTCTCTCTCTCTCTCTCTCTCTCTCTCTCTCTCTCTCTCTCTTTTCAGGGTAATTCGGGAATTTTTGTTTTGGCTGGTGCAGCCAAAACAAAAATTTGACATAAGCCTCAGGCTTCCTTGCACTATGTAGTTAATAATAATAATAATAAACTAAGCTAAGCTATACATACGATCTAGTTAATAATAATAAATTCCCCTCTCTCTCTCTCTCTCTCTCTCTCTCTCTCTCTCTCTCTCTCTCTCTCTCTCTCTCTCTCTCTCTCTCTCTCTCTCTCTCTCTCTCCTCCCTGGATTAGGAAAGGTGTTTGAAAGAACGCTGGCGAGACACATTGCTGACTAAACTGAAAAAACGTAGGCTGGTTGGGCAAACAATATGGGTTTACTCCAGGTCGTGGAACAGAAAATGCGCTTCGGGCATTGCGAAACTATATATTAGGCTCGAACGATAAGTATGTCCTTGCAATCTTTATTGACTTTGACTTTGAGGGAGCTTTTGATTCCATTCAGCAGAATGGAATCAAAAGTTTTTGATTCCATAGAGCAGAATTATTATGATGTTGAGACTTGCAGGCTGTTCAACTAAGATCTTTAGGGTGGTAAAGGGCTACTTCACGCACCGTACAGTGACTGTTAAGTCGTCGGTTGGTTCTATTGTACGAGACGTGAACAGGATATGCCCACAAGGATCGATTTTTGGACCACTAATAATAATAATAATAATAATAAGTCCTCCAAAACTAGGTCCACTAACGAGACCGAACATTGCCCGCACTTCGCCCAGTGGAGGCAGACCAGGTACCTAATAGTTTGTATTTACTCTGGAAGGTCGTGCCACCTAATTTCCTGTGATTTCAGTGGCTAAGACCTTTAAAAATAATAATAAAATAAAATAATAAAAAACATAAATAAATAAAAAATACATAAATCTATATATACATATAATGATTATTTAATAATTGATCAATTGCGTAGGGAGAGCGCTTGAAGTCTGAGAGGCCAAAATGTGAGTGAAAAATAATTTGGACAAAGTTAGATTTTGACGCATATGAAGAGACAGAGGGGAGGGAGACTGAAGGCTAGGTGAAGACAGAAAGATGGGGTCAATAGTGAAGACGACCCCGATCAGATGTCAGTGGGGCATGCCCATCCCCCACCGGAGGGAAAAAGAGGGGTGGAGAGGAGGGGACAGGAGGATCGTCAACTTCTCCCCCCTACCAGGGAGGGAAAACTTTTGATACTGTTGCACATGGAAGACTGCTACACAAATTGGAGGAGTGTGACATTGGAGGCAAATTGCTGCTATGGATAAAGGGGTGGTTGAGGGGGAGAAGACAGAGAGTGGTAATCAATGGACACTGCTCATCGTGGACTAATGTTATTAGTGGAGTCCCTCAGGGCTCAGTGTTGGGTCCATTATTGTTTTCTGTATTTATAAATGATATTGATGATGGTATATCAAGCTTAATGTCCAAGTTTGCAGATGATACAAAGGTTGGCAGGGTTGTCAAGGACACTACTGACACTATGCTGCTGCAACAGGATCTGGAAAGGTTGAGCAGATGGACTGAGAGGTGGCAAATGAAGTTTAACATTGACAAATGTAAAGTACTACACATGGGAAACAGCAACCCCAGAGCAACGTATCAACTCTGTGGTACTACACTGACAGTGGTAGAGAATGAAAGGGACTTGGGGGTGATTGTGCAGGCAGATATGAAGTTCTCTGAGCGGTGCAGACGGGCTGCAAGAGTAGCTCATGGAGTATTGTCAATGATATACAGGAATTTTTCCAGCAGGGATAAGGAGGTGATTATTCCATTGTATAAGGCAATGGTCAGGCCACACCTAGAGTACTGTATACAGGTCTGGAGGCCTCATTTGAAGAAGGATGTAGAGCTGCTGGAACGAGTACAGAGAAGGGCAACAAGATTATTGAATGGAACAAAGGGGTGCTCTTACGAAGAAAGGCTTAAGTTTTGCAAATTACAGTGTCTGGAGACTAGGCACCAGCGAGGTGATCTGATAGAGGTGTATAAAGCCTTGAATGGTTTAAGCATGCTCAATGCTGATGGGATTCTTCCTCTAGCTCAGAAAAATCACCTGAGAGGGCATAAATTCAAATTGAGGAAAGACAGATGTAGGATAGACGTGCGGAAATTTGCCTTTAGCCAGCGGGTGGTTGGTTGGTGGAACAGACTGCCATCCCTTGTGGTGGAGGTTGATAGCCTAAATAAGTTTAAGGCTCAGCTGGACAGGTATTTTGAACGAACAGAGGGGTGAAGTGGAAGTGGGTTTTTTTTTTTTTTTTTTTTGGCTGATGCTGCATAAGCTTGCTTTCTTGCATCAAATGCCTCTACTAATGCTAATGCTAATGCTAAAAGACCCAGTGCCAATATGCTTGTTATTTGGTCGTCTTTGGGTCAAGTCGTTGGTTATCACATCGAGGTGTTTGATCTAGTCTGTCATTGCTACATAGTAGCAATATGTCTGCTTTTGGCCAATTCCTTGTGGGTCTTGTCTGTGGTTGTCACATCCAGGGTCTGGTTCAGCCCAATCGGTGTTTATCTTTCATGGGATGTGGTCCCATCCTAAGTAGTTTGGTTCATTTGGCTGTTATTCATAGTTAGGTTTAGTAGATTTCGGTGATCTTTGGTGGTTTCATTGAGGGAGTTATCCAGGGTTTACGTTGGTTGTAGTTGCTGGGATTGTGGCAAAGGGAAGGTTCGTCTTCTGTGGAAGAGATCCTGTGCATATTTTGTAAGTGCCCTGTAACTATAATCATCCGCCAGTATACAGTCCTCTTGGTTCTGTAATACATATTGGATTTCAGTGATAATGCGACATTGAAGGTTGTTGTATAAATGACAGTGGTCCATAAGATGCTCCCACGTTTCTATCAATCCACAATAGCATTGGGGGGGGGGGTGTCACTGAGTCCAAAGTTTGATAGTTTGTTGACACCATGACCGGTAAGCAAGTACATAACCAGCAGTCCTGAGGAGAACCAGTGCGGATAGACGGCTTGTATTGTTGGCACGAATTTCTGTGTAATTTGTCCTTTTGATGAGTTCTTCCAGCTTGTTTCCCAGATTTGTCTAAAATGTAAGGCGAGTCTCCTGTTTACTATTTTGGGGTCATTGGTTGTCTTGTGTGAAATCTTGACAGGTGGCGGCTTTGCCTTTGGAAAGGTTGTAGAGGAGGCCACGGCGAACTATCTCCAGGTGGAGGGCTCGCAAGACCTGGAGCGCATGGGTGCTGACTGTGTTGCAAATTTGGGAGATCTTGAGTACGAAGTATCTCTGTACAGTTTCAAGCTTTCTTCTGTTTGTTGTAGTTGTTGCTTTTTTATACCAGAATCCCAATGCATACAGGATGACTGGCAGAAAGACAGCTTTGTGGATGAGGGCAAGGGTCTTTTTCCTCAGACCCCAGTACTTATGGTGATTCTTGCAAAGAGAGAGGAGAAATTTCTAATTTTGTTCCAGAGGTAGTTTATAGGGGGGGTGAAGGATAGATTTCTGTCTAGAATGACACTGAGGTGCTTCATTTCTGTGATGAGCTTGATAGTGGTCCCATTTACTTTGATTTGGGGAGATCTCCTGACGTCCAGGGTCCTCCGAGGTAGCATCGAGCTTGTTTTTGCTGAACATATTGCTAAGTTGTTTCTATCGGCCCATTGTTTGCTGTAATTTCCAGATTTGCTCTGCTGTCCTCAGCCAGCAATCGTAATCAGCTCGTGTGCAAGGCTTGGGACGTGAAGTTTCCGAGATTGAGATTTAGGAAATTCGTCCAGAACCACGTTCCAAAGAAGTGGGCCTAGAACTAAGCCTTATGGTCATCCTCTGTAAATTGATCTTGTTACTGTGCAGTATGGATATTCACTTTGGCAGATCTGTTGGACAGATATGTAATATGCACTTAAATAGGTTGGTTCGAAGGTTTGGCCTGCCGAGGACGCTTGGCCACCAGAGGGTGTCAAACGCCCCGGCGAAATCAATTGCAATGACGAGGAAGTATTTCCGATCTGCTGTTGTGGCAACATTGACAATGTTTTGCAGGGCATCAGTGGTGGAGGGTACATGTGAAATAAAATCTGTACTGAAAACGTAACCTACAGCACCACTTCTATAAAACAGCCTTTCAACTTAGAGGAATTCAAACTTGCCATTGACAAAACAAAAAAAGCCAAGGGTTAGACTTCATTGAAGCAGAAGTAGTTTGCAGAGACGCAATCAAATTCCCTTCTCAGCCTGTACAACCATTGTCTGGAAGTTGGACTCTTCCCAGATGACTGGAAAAGAGGCCAATCCATGCCTCATTTTTAATAACCCAAGTAAACCACCAGGGCAGCCAAGGTCATACAGACCCATACCACTCCTTCCCGTTTTAAGCAAAATATTTGAACGTCTTCTCTTATTCAGATTTGAAAACACTATAAAAATGCAAATCTCCAGTCCCCAAACCAGTTCGGTTTTCGGGCAGACCGTTCAGCAGAAGATGCTCTTCGACAGCTCACGGATTCAGTCAAAAATTCAGCCACCAAATACTTCTTGAATATAAGACGAGACTGAGTTTTAGGATTGAAATCAACTAAGTTGTCTTTTCCCCACTGGAGAATTACCTGGAGATTGGCATTTAAGGAATTGGTAGCTGATATTAGAGAAGTTGAAGCTGATTGAGCAGGGCAAGGTTTTTCAAAATTGAAAGTGGAATACAATGTGCTATCATTGGCAAAACTATGCATACGATTTCCAATCAATGGAAGGTCATTAATATATAAGAGGAAAAGAACTGCACCTTGGGGGGACACAAGCATTAGTTAAGTTAGAAGACAGAGAGCCATCTACCATCACCCTCAGTGAGCGATCAGAAAGAAAACTAGATAATCAATTACAAAGAACAGTTGGCAAAACAAAATATGTAAGTTTGTTTAGAAGACCTTTAAGCCAAACACGACCGAAAGCCTTTGAGATGTCAAGAGCAACTGCTTGTGTTTCACCGAACTTTTCCATTGAATTTGTCCATAAATTGGTAACATAAGCCAGAATATCACCAGTGGGTCGACACTGATGGAATCCATACTGGCGATCATTAATCAGACGGAAAGTTTCTGGGTAGCTTAAGAGTTGGCAGTTAATTGATTTCTTCACTACTTTAGAAAGAGTAGAAGTAATTGCAATGGGCCGATAATTTGATGGGAGGGACTTGTTACCCTTTTTAGGAACTGGCTGGATATGAGCAAATTTCTAAGCAGAGGGAAAAACACCTTTGGAAGAAGAAAGTGAAAAAAAAGGCGGCAAAGAACAGGAGTAAGTTCAGGAGCACAGGTTTTGAGAACAAGTGGAGATATACCGTCAGGAACTGGAGCTTTCTTAGTATTGAGATTCGTCAAAATCCTTCTGAGATCCTTTTGAGGAAGACCACAGGAGGCATTCAATGGAGTGTGTTGGGAATGGTGGAAGGTGTTTTACCAAGATAATTAATACATGAGTTGGAAGAAAAATGGGATGCTAGCAGGTCAGCGTTTTCCTTCGCTGAAGTGACAACAGAACCATCTGGTTTTGACAGAGTTGGTAGCAGAGATGGGCAAAAGTTGCAGCCAATAGCTTTGGCAAGAGAACAGAATGCTCAGCTATCATTAGGGGAAGAATCAAGTTTTCTACTCTTTGCCTGTTCAAAATCAAGTTTCGACTGATTACTGACTGAATTACAATTGTTGCAAGCTTTGTGTAGGCAGAAAATAAAACTGAATTGGAAACAAGCCAATTACGATATGCAACATTCTTCTCTTGAACTGCCTTAGCACATTTATTGGAAAACCAAGGTTTAGATAAAGGACAAGATTTTAAAGTGGATTGTGGAATAAAGGATTCCATTCGTACAAGAATAATTTCACTGACACGACCAGGGCAAACGTTGACATCAGAAGTTTTGAAACCGTAGTCCGACCAATGAACAGAAGAATAGAACTCTCGCAGGTCATCCAATTTTGCATTCTTGTAATGCCAAACAATACGAGGTTGGGAATAGCCATGAGATAAAAGCTCCATTGGAGAAGAGACAATCACCAAGTTTTGATCTGAGGTACCTAAAGGCCAACTCAATTCAACCGATTACTTAGAAGAGTTGTTTGTGAGAAAAAGTTCAAGCGTGTTGGTTGTATGGTTAGGATTGTCCGATATTCATGAAGGGAAAATGTACACTCCATACAAGGTCATTACAAATTGTAAAAGCCTCAGCATTTCGACAAGCTGGGTCGGTGTGACTAGAAAACGGAAACCAGATGGAGTTTTGTACGTTAAAATCACCAAGGAAAATTACCTCACTGTCAGGAATGTTGGACTGGAGAAAGTCAAGTTGCAAAGAGAAGAAGTCAAAGAGCTCCAAGTTATTAGTGGAGTTTGGAGAACGGTAGAGACAGCAGATGAATTTGACACAATGAAGAAGAGGGATTTTAAGATTCCAAATTCCCAATTCTCTGACGGGGAATATCGGAACTGCCATATGCACAAGTACCACCTTTGAGGTAAAAGGAATCATACAGCAAATAATTTGGGCAACTGAGACGAGCAGTAGTTGAATCAACCGATAACAGATTCTGTCAGAAAAAGTACATGGGGTTTGGCAGACGGCAAGTAGAAATGGACATCGTTCAGATTAGAATTGAGATCACTTATATTTGTGAAATGAACTAGGAAGTGTTTTGGAGGTTTAGATCTATTCACAGATAAGCTTACTCTATTAGTTTGACAATATGCTGATGCTACCGAGGCAGTGTTAGGTGGATCAGAAAACTGCTAGCTTCAGGGGATACAAGCACTAATAGATTAACAGTAGCCACTATCAGAGGTGAAAGTGATTCTTTCGCTGCTTCTATTGGAATGAGTAGCAGCCTGGAAAACAAGATGCACAATATTTCAGACTGCTGGAAGTCATTGTGGTACAAGTAAACACATGGGTTGGGTTGGGGTAGCTAAGAATAAGACCAGGTGCACTGCTAGGAGATTGGTAAACAAATTTGATGAATTTGAGGTATTGCTCAAAACATCAAATTCAGATATTGTTGGGATATCAGAGACATGGTGTCACAAAGGTATAAGGAATGCCGAACTAAAATTTTGGGAGTACAATGTGTACAGAAAGGATAGACAGAATAGGAAGGGGGGAGGGGTTATGCTATTAATTAAGAAACAGGGTTTTTGCTTTCGTTAAGAAATTCTACAAATCATTCAATTAAGAAACACGTTTCTTAATTGAATGATTAAGAAACATGCGTCACACCAAACTGACTCCTAGTGTCGAGTCAGTTTGGTGTGACGTAAGCATTGGGAGATCAAAATTGAGAGTAAGAGTATGCTATAGCCCTAAAGACTCTGATGAGTATAATAAGAAACTGTACAGGGAAATAGTGTGGGCCAGTAAATCAGAGTCTTATAATGGGATTTTTAATTTCCCAGATATTGACTGGAATTTGTGGGTTGGTCACACACACTAGCAAGGCTTTTGTGGATTTACTGGATGATTGTTTTCTACATCAGTATGTTCAGGAGGCAACTAGAGGGAATAATACTCTTGATCTGATTATCAGTAGTGATTCTTCATGCATTAAGAATCTGCAGATGAAGGAACCACTAGGTCGCAGTGATCACAGTGTGCTGATCACTGTGATCACTGCGATTTTTGCTTTCGTAAAGGCAACTACGATGGTCTGAGACGGTATTTAAATTCTATACAGTGGGACCAACTGATGATGTTCCCAACAGCAAATTCAAAATATGAAGCATTCAAAGAACTTATCTTGGAAGCTACTAGGCTTTACATGCTAAGAAATATTGTTCAAAGTTTAGGCCTAAATGGATGTCAGATGAACTAACGAGACGTGGCAGAGAAGAAAAATGTATGGGATACGTATAAATTAACAGGTGACACAGAGTCCTATGATAGATATAAGCAAGTCACAAAGGAGGTTAGGCAGGCAAAAGCAGATTATGAGAAATCCTTGGCAAAGTATGCAAAGAAAAACAAAAAAGAGTTCTTTACCTATGTAAACTCTAGAAGGGAAAGGATGAATCAGATTGGTCCACTGGATATTGATGGTTCAACAGTTGAGGATCCTGCTCAGGTGGCTAACAAACTAAACGAGTATTTTGAATCTATATTCACACATGAGGAGTTATTCAGGAAGGGGAATGCCAGAGGTGAAGAAAACTCTGGCAGTGAGCTAGATGATTTTGTAATAACTGAGAGGAAAGTGGAGGAGAAATTGTTGAGGATAAACGTGGGATCTATCCAGTTATATTAACGGAGGCAGCAAAGGAAGTAAGGAAACCCTTAGCCATAATTATGAGAGCTCTTTTGGACTCAGGGGAGATACCCATAGACAGGAGATGTGCAAATGTGACCCCTATTCACAAAGGAGGATCAAAGGCTGACACAAGTAATTATAGACATGGGAGTTTAACTTCTGTTTCAGGAAAATTAATGGAGGCACTGGTTAAAGTAGCACTGTAGGATCACCTAGACAAGACTTCAGTTATAGCTCGGACACAGCATCGTTTTGTTAAGGGAAAGTCTTGCCTGACCAATTTGACTGGATACTATGATGCAGTCACAAAAGAACTGGATGCAGGGAATAACTTTGATATTATATATTTGGATTTTAGAAAGGCTTTTGATACTGTTTCACAGGGAAGATTGCTGCACAAACTGGAGCAGTGTGGCACTGTTGGCAAATTGTTGCTATGGATAAAGGGATGGTTGAGGGGAAGAAGACAGAGAGTGGTAATCAATGGACACTGCTCATCGTGGACTAATGTTATTAGTGGAGTCCTTCAGGGTTCAGTGTTGGATCCATTATTGTTCTGTATTTATAAATAATATTGATGATGTTATATCAAGCTTAATGTCCAAGTTTGCAGACGATACAAAGGTTGCCAGGGTTGTTAAGGACACTACTGACGCTATGGTGCTGCAACAGAATCTGGAAAGGCTGAGAAGATGGGCTGAGAAGTGGAAAATGAAGTTTGACATTCACAAGTGTAAAGTACTACATATGGGAAACAGCAACCCCGGAGCAACGTATCAACTCTGTGGTACTACACTGACAGTAGTATAGAATGAAAGGGACCTGGGGGTGGTTGTGCAGGCAGATATGAAGTTTTCTGAGCAGTGCAGACGGGCTGCAAGAGTAGCTCATGGAGTATTGTCGATGACATATAGGAATTTTTCTAGCAGGGATAAGGAGGTGATTATTTCCTTGTATAAGGCAATGGTCAGGCCACAACTAGAGTACTGTATACAGATCTGGAGGCCTCATTTCAAGAAAGATGTAGAGCTGCTGGAACAAGTACAGAGAAGGGCAACAAGATTAGTGAATGGAACAAGGGATTGCTCTTACGAAGAAAGGCTTAAGTTTTGCAAATTACAGTGTCTGGAGACTAGGCACCTACGAGGTGTATAAAGCTTTGAATGGTTTGAGCATACTCAATGCCGATGGGATTTTTCCTCTTGCTCAGAATAATCACCTGAGAGGGCATAAAATCAAATTGAGGAAAGGCAGATGTAGGATAGATATGCGGAAATTTGCCTTTAGCCAGCGTTTAGTTGGTTGGTGGAACAGACTTCCATCCCTTGTTGTGGAAGTTGATGGCTTAAATAAATTTAAGGCTCAGCTGAACAGGTATTTCGAACAAACGGAGGGGTGAAATGGAAGTGGTTTTTTTTTGGTTTTTTTTGGCTGATGCTGCATAAGCTTGCTTTCTTGCATCATATGCCTCTACTAATGCTAACGCTAATTTATGGTGTATTGAATAGTATGAAAAAGTGAGGGGGGGCATGCTGTATGAAGTAATGAAATTTTTGAATATGGCGTATACATGGTAAGAATATACCCAGATCCTTGATATAAAATGGCCTCGACAATGGCCCCCGCACACACACACTATTTGGACTCCCTCCAGTCACCATCTGGCAGAGTAGATGTAGCAAGATTATACACTAGCTTATCCGGAAGCCTCCTAAATAGTTACCAATAGGTTCGGTCCGGTGTACTAACTAGCGGCTGGCTTGCGAACACCGTTTTAGAGCTGTACCCTCGAAATGTAAGGAAGATTGAATCGCTATGATGTTCATCATAACTTCAAAGTCATCAGTCATACTGCATGATGGAAGAGATGGGGAAGAGTTGATCGGAACTTAGCTCTGGAGACTAAACATGGGTTCCACCACTTCAAGCCTCTAATAAGAAAAGTGGCGGTATTGCACCGGTTGATGAGTCATCTACCATGTAGTATTGCCTGATAACACAGAGGAGTGGCATTCCTCCATGTGATGTGTGCGCCACACCTCGACCCCTTCTTACGTTGATTCATACCTGGGTGGTTCCCACAGTGTGCTTGTGCATGGAGGTTATACCCAGGATTACTAACAGTCCTACCATAGTAAAGGTGCAAGCAGAGGATTTGGCATCACAGACCATCTGGACCTCACCGAAGTTGGGTCTACTTGATTTGAATGTCACCCGAATATCAGTTCCATCGGCATTTTAGACTCCCAGGTAGCCAGTACAGCTTGTCTGGCATATCTGAGAGAATGTCTGTGACACCCTTAAGGACCAATCAGTACTTATTAGTAGAGTATATATATATATATATATATATATACTAAAATGTGTATAATAACTATGCTTTCATTCTCCAATATTCATTCATTCACTCACTCCTATTTACCCTAACGCTCAGTCACTCTCTTTTGCTTCCATACTTGGTCGCTCTCATTCACCACAACTCGAATCCATTCCTTTTTACCACAATTACTGTTACACCCTGTTACATTCATTTAGCACCCAGCTCATTCATACAATTCTTCCTCTCATTCATTCTTTTCATTCATCCTATTCTTTATTTCTGCACTGCACTCCCAGCTACCTAAGCTTACTAATGTTCTTCAGCTGACGCATCCCTGGCTGCCTATACATCTTCCTCCCCTTTTTAATGTTGTTTAGTTGGTGTGGGCACCCCCCAGGCCTCTCACCTAGGCAGGGTGACATGGGGCGGGGAGGCCCAGTCATCAATCTGGTAATTGTCGAATCCAGGTATCTGTTCAGTGTGCTGGGTACAGCCACCCTGACAGGTTAAAATATCCTCCTCTGGCTTGGTGAGAGACATCGGCACTTTGGCTATTGTTTATTGCTTGGCTGTAGGCCTGTCCTGGTATATACTGTCTGATTTCAAATACTCTTTGAGCAAAGTTTGCAAGGACTCTGTATGAATTTTCTTCCATAATGAATTGATGTTCTTTGTCCCCTTTGGATGGGGCCAATTTCTGCTATTAGCTGTGTTCTTTGTATATCATATATTGTACATTTATATCCATGATTGATGACCCATACTGTACAAGAGTCAGGACTGGGTACACATTCTGCCCTAAGAAGTAAGTTTTGCCTTTAGGGAGCATTGACCTGTCAGGATATATGTTGTATAAAGGCTTCGGGACGAACCACTTTAGTGGCCTTGGACCGACCATTGCCACCTGTGCAATCTTGATGACAGCATGTCTGGTTTCCTGCTCCTAATTGTTTTGCCATAACCCATAGTTTTGCGGCAACTTTTTCCCTCTCAGCCTCGATGTTACTGGCTGTCTAGGGCTATCCAAGAAATTCTGTGGGTATGCCCTCCCTGAGTCTATCATATAAGACTCTTTTGGCAATTTCCAAGTACAGTGGGAGTGCCAGCCAGCACCGAAAGTGCTGGTATGCCCACAGTGCACTGTACCCTGGTTATAGTGAGAAGTATTGTTCTTTGTATTGTTTCTAATTTTTTTCTGTTCCTGACTATGGCCATGCGGGTAAACCACACACCGGCTCCATAGGTGATTACAGGCAGAACACTTGCTCGGTATGATTGTCAGGGTCCTTCTTTTGAGCCTCCAGTCAGCCCAATTAATCCTGGCAATCATGCCTGTGTAGTTTCTAACATTTTGTTTTGCCAAGTATACCAAATGGGGATAAAAAGTTAATTCGAACAGGTATTTTTCCCCTAAGTATTTTAATTCTGTTACCATTTTTACATTAATTTTAATTTGAGAGGGTCTAATATGGCAAGATCACTGGGATTTGACAACAAAAACTGCTGTAACCAAAAAATTTATTTCAACTGTGTCACTAACATACCCAAAGCCTCTTCCCTGGTTTTCTCCAGGACTCTAAGTCACCTTTTGGCTTACAGGGCATGGCCCATTTAGACATAAATTAACGACGCTCAGAAGTGAAGAAAACCTATTCTGTGGTGATGAAGAAAACTGGGAACATGTCATATACCTGTCCCCAGTAATATGACTACCAGACTTAGACTATTTATTAAGATACATGAAAATTCTTGTAATTCTCAGCACCTTTTTCTCACAGAAGAAAACTTCTACACAGCTCTCACCACAGAGTAGTAAGATGCAGTGTCAACTCCTATAGATGATAATGTTAATTCCAGTTACATGTTAAAATGCATAGAAAGTTGCGCCACCAATTTCGGACCTAAGAAACAGGTTGGAACATTGCGAAGAGTTTGTGAGAATTTTATAAAGCTTTGTAATTGTGATGGACAATATATGAATTCACCAATTATTAGTATGAAATATTCACAATTAATTATTGTTCTAATACAAAAAAAAGACAGAAGAATAATGAAATATAAACATAAGTAAGGATATCAGCAAACGTTAAATTAACGGTTATGATAGCCATGTGGTAACGCTAAAGGTAGTAATTTTCTTCCTCCGCAGTTCAGACCTCTGTTTTTGCCCCACTACCTTTTTCTTCCCCGCTTTTTTCTCCTTCTTATAATTTAAATTCATTTCTCAAGTACATATATATATATGGTAATTTATGTATATTCCCAGATGTTTAATTTTAATTTAATTCTTTTCCTTTATTTATTTATTACTTTTGCCATGGCATCCAATGAAATGAACACTGCATAATACAGGGTGTTTCAGTTAAACGTTTCAGAACTTCTAAGAGGGGTAGGGTACATCCTGACAACTCGAAATCATATAGCAATGTGGGGTCGGAAATGCTTTCCTGAAGCGGTGTTGTACACAGAAGCACCATAAAAAGAAAAGAGACCGTAAGTGAGAAATCGTTTTAATAATACATGAAAAGAAGCAAAAGGTACATGGATTAAAGTAAGTGTTCGAAGTTTCTTCCACGGGCTACAATGCACGCCTCACATCTCCGACGCATGGACATCCGAACATTCTGGAATACTCCAGGCGAATTTCGAATTTCTTCGGCAGCTACTGCGATTCTTGCAACCAGCTCCTCAGCATTGTCAACAGGGGTGTCATAAACTAGCGATTTCATATGACCCCAGAAATAAAAATCAAGACATGATAGGTCGGGTGACCGAGCAGGCCAACGCACGGGACCACCACGTCCGATCCACTGTTGACCAAATGTGACATCCAGGTAGTTACGAACATCTCCGCTATAATGGGCAGGGGCTCCATCGTGTTGGAACCAAATTGTCTGTTGCGTCGATGCAGAAATCTGTTCATCTCTCAAAAGTTGTGGCAATACTTCCTGCAGAAAGATCACGTAGATAGGTCCGGTTAGACGACACGGTAACAGGTAAGGTCCGATGAGGTGATCTCCCATAATACCGGCCCATACATTGAACGAAAATCGAATCTGTGCTGCACGACGTCGTATTGCATGCGGGTTCTCGACCGCCCAGATATGGTCGTTATGCGTGTTGAAAATTCCTTCCCTTGTGAAGGATGCCTCATCGGAAAACAACACTTCAGCAGGAAAAAGGGGATTTGTAGCACATTTTCCAAGGTACCACTGTGCGAAAGCAATACGAGGTTGAAGAAACTTCGAACACTTACTTTAATCCATGTACCTTTTGCTTCTTTTCATGTATTATTAAAACGATTTCTCACTTACGGTCTCTTTTCTTTATGGTGCTTCTGTGTACAACACTGCTTCAGGAAAGCATTTCCGACCCCACATTGCTATATGATTTCGAGTTGTCAGGATGTACCCTACCCCTCTTAGAAGTTCTGAAACGTTTAACTGAAACACCCTGTATAGCTGCTAACCATAACCACTAATAATTTTTTTTTTTTTTTTGTATACTACACAAAAATACAAAGAATCTGGAATCAATGAAAAATTTGGAATACATTTATGTAACTAAATTTTGACTGTTTTATTGCTTATTTTGTTATTTTCTTTAACAAAATTTAGCATTCTTTCATTTAGATCACTATTTATTTCAGTTAGCTTTACAACAAAAAAAAAAAAAAAAAAAAAAAGGACAAATTTCACACTTTATTATTCAAATTCCTTTAATTTATGAAGTTTCTCATTATGTTTGTTTGTTTGTTATTTGGTTTTTAGGAGCATTAGCAACTAAGGCCATATTGCTCCGGGGATATGCAGTGGTCATTTTCTGACCTTTCCGCATCCTCCATATTTGGTGGTGACGGGCTCGAACCCCAGAAGCGTGTGCTACGCACTGCTGCTCCTTCCCACCTGGCTACAGAGGCGCCGTTCTCATTATGTATGAAAGAATTGAGTTATATATTGTCTTCTGTAAACTTAAATAGTAATATCATCACATGAACTGTCCTGTAATATAGATATAAAAAAGCATATTGATTTGTCATAAAATTAAAAGCAAGACTTATATGCCCAGTACAAGCAACATAAGCAAATAAATTAATAAAGCACTGTGACACAGTCTTCAATACAATCCTTGATTTCATAAACTGTAAAGATGCTATGATATGCTGTTACTGAGAAATAAGCTTTGCTTCCTCTGCAAATACAAATATCAGTATCTTTCTTACAACTCCAGCATCAAAATTCAGATAATTTTGATATTGGAGTTGTAAGAAAGATACTGATGCAGATAGACTCTGAAACATGCTTAAGACTTTCTTGTGACAGTTCACTAGACTAAAACAAGTGGGAGCTGTCATCTTCAACAATATCAGAACCTTTTTTTTAAACTATGATGGCCAATTCTGAACTGTTTTTTTTTTTTTTTTTAAATAAAAAAGGAACAGGTATTTTTCATATTTACAATAATCTTCAGGTCTGGCTTTCAGGGACATTCTGAAGATTACTTTGGAATGTCTCTGAAAACCAGAAGACACTTCAGTGATTTAGAGTTCACTAGACACTAGAATTCCATCCAACTGAAATGAAATTGTATCTTATTTGTGGATTTGTCATGTTTTATGTAGTTCATAATAGTCAGTTAATCAGTTAATATTGCTTTGATACAACTGATCTCTAATAAAAAAATCATGACACAATTTTTCCCTCTAGCTTTCACAGCATATGTTTAACATTTCCCAGTTACATGTGTTTAACATAATTTTTTTAAGGGATTTTGATGCTGGACTAGACCAGTAAGCCAAGTTCACATTTTTCACTTTTTGTTTTAACATAATTTTCAAGAAAGACTGAATAAGCACTTTTTGCATATTATCTTTGTGCTTGTGGTTCCCAATCCACTCAAGGTCAATAAAACATGTTTTATCACAACCATGTGTTTTTATAAAATTTTCCTTAGGAAATACCAAATCAACTTCAGAAAAGAAGATATTTGATACACATATCATTGTATTCAACAATTCCTTTGATGCCATTTCCATCCATACTCCTCACATTAAAATCTTTAAAATACAACAACAATTTTTCAATATCAAGATCTTTTGGGCCTAATAGTAAAAATTTTTATGTTTCACAATTGTTGCTCTTTAAAACAATTCTGGCTAGGTAACCTGAGACATATGACAGTACATTTTCATCAGAAATATCCATATCCTCACTGAACCTGGTTGATTCTGAGTCTTTCACTTTGTCAGTGAGAAACTCATTCACTAGCATCCTGGTGAACCAATTCAAGCAAAGTATCAGTATGGTCTAAGAGGCCAAGAAGAAAAGCAGCATCATCATTTTCACAATTAGATAATGGACTTTGTTTATTCATTGTATGCACAGTTTGTCTTTTTCTGTATAGCTATTATTTGCTTCTTTAAACAATTCAGAAAACAGGGCAGAATCCTGGCTTATTAGCAATGTTCAACATCAAATGCTTCAGGGTTTTTCTGCTTGGTAAATTGAGCTTCCTTCTCAATTACTTCCCAAGTATTTATAAGTACTTGGGCTTTGAAGGTAAACATTAAAAGCAAAAGCCTTGGGTATGGCTGAAAAACATGGACTGAACGCCTCACAATCAGTTGAAGGAGAAACTCAGCATTTGGCCAAGAAAATTTCATAAGGTTTTCCCTTTCAGTGCTTTTAAAACACCAATCATAAAGATGAGATCCACACAGTCTAGCATTATTATATAATAATGATGCATAATTATCATAATGTCGAATACTATCACACTTACCAACTTCTTTCAGCCTGTCAGTTACCCAGAAAAAAAAGTCAAAATCAAGGATAATTAAAAAAAAAAAAAAAGATTAATATGAGCAGGAATGGCATATATATAGAACTGCACATTTTATAAGGGAAGAGTAAACTCCCCAACCGAATTATGTCTTTACATCTATAAATTCAAATTATTTAATTATTCAATAAACTATTACTTTGATTAATATCAATACACTATTCATATTAATGTAGCCGAGTGGTCAGAAGTGGGAGTGCAGTAGCACACACTGTTTGAGTAGACTGCTAATTTTAATTAGCAGTCTACTCAAGCCCCCTGACTGCTAAATACAGTTGATCAGCTAACCAGTGCATGGCAGATTAGGTCCATTTCCCTCAATATGAATTGTTCGAGGAGGCTTCCATCCTGCAATGATTGATAATGGCTGCTGCTTACCTCTTATTCATATTAATTAATGTAATAAGTTTGGAATTAGCTTAGCTATTCAGTAGTATTTTTTTTTTTTTTTTTTTTTTTTTTTACATTTCATTCAATATTTCCTGGTTCTATCAATTATGATAATCACCTTAAATATTCTTTTGGAAATTAGTATAATCACGCTCCAGATTTATTATATGAGAAGCACTTCTCTTCATATTGTCAGCATGAAAGGTACTTCTTGTTCATAATGTCAGCAGACAAATACAAAAAAAAAAAAAAAAAGATAATAATAATACACAAAAATAATTATAATGATAGTAACCAAAATGCAATGAAAAATGAACTCGCTACGCTAATAATAATAATAATACGCTACGCCAATAATAATACACAAATAATTATAATAATAGCAACCAAAATGCAAAGGAAAATGAACTTGCTATGCTCAACGAATTAATCTTTTCAAACCAGTACCAATTTTATTAGCAATGGGCATGCACGTTAGCACTCTGTGGATTTTGATGGCCACATTAGTTTATAGGTCCGAAATTGGTGGTGCTGAAAGTAATTCAGCGTGGACCCTCTGTAGCTTATTACTCTGTGGCTCTCGCTGGGTTCACTCAAGATATATTCCGGAGAAGGCGTTTTACCCACCTGAGGCACACATTATCAATTCCAGGACAATCCAACTGACAACACTAACTGTGGCTCAGTTAGTCAGTCTCAGGAGTAGATAGCAAGGTTTTTTCCTCCCAGAAACTGGGTTTTTTTTTCGTCCAGCAAAACAAGCAAATTGACCAGAGAACACACATAATTTACAGACCCAAATACGAGTATATGTAAGAAATTACCAGAAATTAAATGACCCTAATATAATAGTTTCGGTTTTTTTTTTTTTTTTTTTTTTTTTATGACACTAACTCTTCGCACTTTTCTTTGAACCTGAATACCTTTGAGTTGGTCAGGTGCCGCTGACATTTGGCTTGCCAGATGTGGGAGGCGCAACATGGCACTCTCCTTTGCAGACCTCCCATGTTCTGCAAACTGCCTTTCTTTCCCCAGCAATGGGTGGGCTTCCAATGCCAGGGGTGTGATTCCCACTTCTCTCCTCCCATCTCTTTGCTCTGTCAGAGGATACCTTCTTTCCTCATCCTCCTCATTCTCACTTTGATTTTCACTCTCACTATTTTTTTTCTACTTTAGGAAGCTCAGGCTACCCCAGACAGAGAGCAGCTAGAGTACTATGGACAGCCTGGCTCACCTCCCGGTGGTGGTGGTGGCGGCAGGCATTATGGAATCCCACCAGGTACCCTGCAGCCAAGTAGCAGAACATAACAAAACCCGACACAACTTTTCACTACATCATACTACACTTTTTCTGGCATTTATAGGTTCTGTATATATCACAAGAGTACTATGGTGCAGATGTGGGAAACCACTTGTGATGCCTTACCCAAACACTATGCCACTATGTTGCTTGGAAATTTTTAGTGCTGCAATCAGTTGGAGAAATTATTTGGATAACAGAGGTTATCAGGTAACATTACTTAAAGGGAATATATATTTTTTTGAGTCAAATAGTGCATACTGCAAGCCATTTTTCGAAAGACTGCAAAGTGCTTCTGTTTGGTTTTGCAAGTATCGTTGCTGGAGCAAAGCACTTGCTTTTCAGAGCTTTCTGAAGAAAGCTCTGAAAGGAAAGCTCTTTCGTTTTAAGTCCGGTGAATAAGGGGGATGCAGCAGAACCTCAGCACCTATGCCAATGATCACTGCCTGTACAATATTAGCCATATGGGGCCTGGCATTGTGTTGAGGGAGAAACCACTTCACACTGGAAAGTCTGGTCACACCGGATATGGCCATCCTACCATTCATCTCTTTAACTGTTTCCGATGCATTTAAGCCCCATCTGACACAATAATGAATCACATATCATTGTTCAATCTATATGTCCGACATGATTGTCAGTGATACGCAGCTAAAAGAACTCTCTTCACACAACACTAGCTCGACAAGTACTGGCATGCACACTGAGTCTGCTCAGTAGCGATTAGGGAGAGTGCCTGAAGTGGCTTGCTCCATTATGACATATTGAAGTTCTGCACTTCATGTGTCCACTCCATTATAGGGTACTGAAATCCTACAGTTCATATCATGTGAGTTTAAATCTCTGCCAAGAAAATAGCTAGTGATAGTTCTTGCTCTAGCCTCCTTGAATCATTTCACCTGTATTCTCCCGTCATGTTTGTCACACCCAGAGAGACATTCTTCATGTATCGTCATGAAAAATTGGAATGTGCCGTGGAAGTAACCAGTGCAGGACACCAAAATGCAGAGATCATCTTATTCCACGTTGCTCTCACACGAGAACGCCATTTCACTGTGAGCGATATCTGCATTTGTGTATTTTCACAGGGAAAGCTACCCACCATTGATTGGAACGGTAGCATACATCCTATGCTTACCCTAACTGCAAAAACTCTGTTCCAATGTCCAGTTGACTATTTAGCCCATCCACTCAACTACATTTTGACACAGGTAATTTTATCAGGATTGTTCTTGCTCCCTTTACAGCAGGACTTGTCGTCTCTTGAAAACTCGTACAGCAAAATTTTGGAAAGCACCAAAGTCTGTCCTTGTCTTCAGTAGAAGGGACCCACATCCAGAAGTCAGTGTTTGCATGCTGGGTGCTCCATCAATCAATTTCCCTCGTATTTCCCTGGTATTCAAGCACCTATAGAAAAGATGTAGTAGATGTACCCAATCTTCTTTTTCTCCAAAAGTACATAATGAACGTGCTGAAATACCAAAATCATTTAATTCTCCAAAGAAGGACCCGTGTCCTGTAAGCAAGAATGAAATTAATTCAGAGGAAAATAACATAGAGGAAAAAGCATACACCAAATATTTTGGGTTACTTGAAGGCTTCATAATTTGCAATACCTGATAATCTGATAATCAAGCACAGCATCGATCCAGCAGATGCTAAGTTATCACAATTTCTATATTTGTGTTAGTTTTTATCTATGTAGTTTTCATATATTATGTAACTTATTTCATTTTAATATTTGTTATGATTTTGAATAAAGCTTTCTGTATATTCTGGGTATGTGCTGTTCTGCACCATATTAATATGGAAAATAGCTTTACCTGGGAAGAGTTGAGGAACCCGATCCCCGGAATATCCCAGTATGTACCCAAGTTTGCAATATTTCAAATGATCTGAAGACATGTTATGATATTAACTAACACTTGATAAAGGAAATTTGTTCACCCATTATATATATAATGCCTATCAGAACATTTTATTCGTACAAATAGCCGTGAATGCTGGAATTTATGAGATATGCTAGGAGCCAAATTTATATTCCTTAGTATATCTCATAGATTCCAACATTCACAGCTATTTTTATGATTGAAATATTCTGATAGACATTGTGTGTGTGTGTGTGTGTGTGTGTGTGTGTGTGTGTGTGTGTGTGTGTGTGTGTGTGTGTGTGTGTGTGTGTGTGTGTGTGTGTGTGTGTTATATTTCTTGGCAAACTGCAATCAACACTTAATAATAGCATTTAAAAATCAAAATAAGAACACTTTGCTGGGAATCAATACACTTCCCATAAATTATGAGGTGAACTGGACAGCTCATCAGCAACATTGGTAGTGGCCTCTGTTTGCAATAAGTGAATTCATTGGTAGCAAGTTTCTTCAGTAAATTTTGGATGAGAAACCTTTATTCTGCAGAGTTTGGCTTTTGTTATTGTTACCTTTGTTTGATAATAACCTGTATCAGCAAAATTAGCAATTTTTGGAAAAGTATACTATTGTCATTGCTTCCATTCAAGCCATACTTTATTGCATTTAGTAAACTTGGAAAATATAGATTATATATATATATATATAATCATTTGTAAACAAAGCCATGTAACCTAAGTAATGACCAGCTGAACAATTATACAATACTGCAAACTGAATGTTACATTATGTTAGAACAGGGTTTACTACTTTTCCTAGCAAACTTCTCACTGAATCTGATACTTTTTTTCTGTATGAAACATATCAATATGGTCACTTTTATTCAACAAATAATGATAAAAGAATTAATGATGAGAGAAATTACATAAATAATTCCTAATATAAATAAAAACATAAAAATTTCTGTATCTGCAATAATTAATTAAAATAACCAATGGTGTAACTTTTAATAAATTTAGCTGATTTCAAAAATTAGGTGGCAACTGATACATGAGATGTGGCAATAAAATTCCTGGACTGGTGCTGTTGCAGTCATATTTTATGAGTTTGAAAATAAATGGAAGTGATATGTTGTAGTTCAAACTTCCATGTGGCTACTGCCACTATTCATGATTTTGTAGTTCAAACTTCCAGATTATCCAGTAGGCTGACAGGTGCAAATAACAACCAGTAGCATTAATGTTCCATGTCATGATTTTGAAATGGAGCAACAAAGGAATATCAAATTTTTCTTTAAACTGGGAAAATCTGCAACAGAAATACACAAAATGTCAAAAACTGTTTATGGTGAAGAAACATTAAAGTGTGTTAGAATGGTATAAGCAGTTCAAAGATGGGCATGAGGTTGTTTCAATGACCCAAGAAGTGGGCATCTGTCAACCTCCTGATATGAGGAAAAAGTTGTAAAAGTTCAGGAAATTGTGGCAAGAGATTGTCATCTGACTCTCAGAACGATGGCTGATAAGTTGGATATGAATAAGGAGACCATTCATCAAATTCTGCATGAAAATTTAGGGAAAAGGAAGGATTGTGAAAAATTTGTGCTTCACAGAGGAGCAGAAGCAACAAAGAGTGTCACTGTGTGAAGACTTCATCCAGACTTGTCAAGACAATCCTAATTTCCTCAACTATATTGTCACTGGAGATAAGTGTTGGGTGTTTCGTAATACCCAGAGACAAATCTTCAGAGTATGCAGTAGACTTAAAAATCATTACCAAGGCCCAAAAACTTGTTTTGTTTACAGAAGTCCAGGATCAAGATGATGCTGGTGTCATTCCCAAGATGATTCCTTGTGAATGACACTCCGTTTTCGACAAACAGAGTGTCATTCGCAAGGAATCTGTACTTGAAGGGAAGAGAGTAAATGACTTCAAAGACTACTGAATTGTATTTCCCAAGTGAGGCCATAATTTGAGAGAAAGGCAGCTGGTTCTTTTTTGCAAGACAATGCCCCCACCCATTCCACACTTGTTATGAAGACATTTCTGATGAAACATGGCACTGTATAGATCAACCATCTAGTTCCAGTGGACTTCTTCCTCTTTCCAAAGGTGAAAATTGCCCTCAAAGTCTCTTTTCAGAAACTTTTAGAATGGTGTAATATATGCATTTAATCATGTGATGATTACTTTGAATACAAATAAAGCCCTTCACTTTGTGTTCTTTTTATTGCACCAGTTTGGGAACTTTATTGGCCACACCTCATATAATGCACTGTAAAAATAGCGATTTCATTTTTTGAGTTTAATTATAATATAAAGGAGTATAAATTTAACAATTGCATAATTAATATAACAATTAAATTGATTAAATAAATTAATTTTTAACAAATTTCTTGTCAAAAACTTATATCTATTAATTTATCTATATCAAATATAAAGCACTCCTAATATAATGATTACTGGAAAAATCCAAGAATGACAACAGACATATAGTTTTAATTATAATTTAAATATATTTAATTATAATATATCTCTTTTATATTAATAAAAGAGAATCAATTATGTCAGTGATAAGTATATGTAAGCTGTGAAGCAAAGTTAATGTAATGTATATTTATATAACATAAGCCTGTGTCAAAAGAAATGTTGCTTTACTGTTTTAGGCTTTCAGGTACATGAAATTAGGAAAAAGATATTAATTTTTCCCATTTGTCTCCCCTCCCCACCCATTCACCTAACCATAAAGAATTTATTTTTAGCACTGAATTAACTGAAAGAAAATCAATCAATACAATGAAAGAAAAATATCAATACACTGAAGTTGGTACCTTAAATCCTAGAGTACTCCTGAGTTATGAAATTAAGGTATTATTTGGCATGCAAGACAGTCAAGAAATACTACATATTACCTCAGAAGTTACTTAAAATCATTCTTTTTTTACAGGAGGGAAATCAACATTACATGCAGGTAAACTGGTTTGAAGAACACGAAGACAGTGTTCTCTCTGAACCTCGGGAAGATCGAAAAGATACAGGTGCTTTAATTTTCTGGAAAAAAAAAAATTTTTTATTACACAAACTTTTGTTACAGTGCTTCCCAAGGGCCTGTCCCCAGAAAAACCTTACATGTAGAGACACCCTTCCCTTTTTTTTTTTTAAAGCTATTTTTCATTTTTATTTTAGCTGTTTTGCAGTTTTAATGAAGCAATGGTTTATATGTAAGTTGAAAACATTTACTCTCATGTACTAGGTAACCATTTTTTCCCTAAAAAATAATGAAAATTTTTAAAAATAATGAAAAGGGTAATTTCACTCGGCAACTTTCACAGTCCATATTTCCACCTTTGTAACTTATTCAAATCATGATACTCCATGGATTGGATGATTCCTCTGGAGCAAACTCAACTTTTACTTATGAAGAACTGGAAGCAGATACATATGGTTTGATATTAAATACATTCTGTCTTTCAAGTAGAACACAACTTGTTACAGTTCTATATTTTTTTACCAATGAATGCTCTAAAATGTTTTTCTACCATTCCAAATGTCAGAAATTTTCTAGCACAAAGTTACTTCACAGTATATTCATCATTCTGAATATAAAAATCAAAAAAACCTTATGTCAATTATTATCTTGCTCAGCAAGTCAACTTTTGCTGAATTCCAAAAGTCACCTAACACTAAATTTAATTTGAATTTCAAGAAAATTTCAAATTGAAAGTCCTCCTTCTAAACATGTACAGTTCTAATCTCACAGTGCATGCACAAACTGCAATCATCTGGCTAACCAACAGCCTCAAATGCGAAGTAGCCATGTTTGGACAAGTAATTTAAAAAAGAATGAATTTTTGTTCCGAAAACATTTTATAAACATGTGGCTACTGCCACTATTCGCAAATAGGGGCGGTAGCCACATGCATTTAATTCATCCTAATCCAAGAATAGCAAGGACAGAAGAAATCATGTATTTTACAAACAGGCGTTCAAAGCCAATAAAGAGATAACTTATAGGATGATACTAGACAATGTTAGTGGATACCAGCACAATTAAGCACTGCTTAAAAAATTTGTATGGATAAATGAAGCCATCTTTAAACTACCTAATCCAGTTATATTGTTATGTAGCCGAGTGGACATGAGAGAGAGTGCAATAGTATGCACTCTCTGAGTGGAATGGGGTTCAAGCCTGTGACTATTAAATATGATTAGTGTTTTTACTGATGATTTATTGTAAACTCCACTGAACTGGTGGTCGTGCTGCAGTATAAACAAAAAACAAGAACTTCCATATTACAATAGACACAACTTAACCAGCCAAGTATAAGTGTTGATATTTTGAGTATTAGTAGTGACAAATGATGTAAGGAAACATGCTTATATAGAATCTGAAAAAAAAAAAAAAAAAAAAAAACTATCCACCTAATTTGCTAAACCCTTTAATAAATTGTCTAATACTTCTTTAAATTTATTCAACTGCACACTTCCACAATACTAGATGAAACTTTATTTCAACAATCAATTACTTTCTGACTGAAAGAAGGTTTTCACTTTCAGTCAGAAAGTGAAAATTTGCTTTCAGTTTATGGCTCCTTATTTTAAGTCCCCTTATGTGCACTGTCTGAGAAAGAATATGGACACCATCAGAAATTCATTTACTCAATCCATTTCAAGCTTTGAACATATTAAGCAGGTCTCCATGTAGGTGCTTAGTTCCAAGTGCTGCAATTTACAGGTCTTTTGTGGTAAGAGTATCACTTTGTGTCCTTGACTAATCTTGTTGCTCTTCTCTGTACCCATTCCTTTTTAAAATGAGGCTTTCGTACTGTATGCAGTACACAAGATGCAGTTTAACCGCCTCTTTGTTCCTGCTGGCAAAGATTCTAATATCACTGACAGAACCCCCATGAGGGGGTCCTAGTGAACTGTATGCACTGCTCAAAACTCATGTCAGAGTATGAAATTATCCCTAGATCCCAAACATTCTCCACTACCATGAGCGCGGTATGACCCAATTGGTACATTATTCGGGGATTGCTGCTGCCCCTATGCAGTATACTTTGAATATATCAATATTAAATCTCGGCTGTCACTTCTCAGTCTATAGCTAATTTTCTAGGTTTTGTTGCAGTAGTAAGTCTTGAGTCCTGTCATTAACCAACTTGCCAACCTTTGTATCATCTGCAAACTTAATTATTGTTGGAGTGGGTTTTTTTGGCACTATGGCCAAAAAAAACTCACTTTGGTTCTTTTTCTTTTGTGTTTTTGGACTATTATAGCTAAACTGCACCTGCAAACTTAGACATGACCCTCATATACCTTCATCAATATCGTTAATACATATTGAAAACAATGAGGAGCCCAGCGATTTATCCTGACGGACTCCACTAATAACATTAGTCCAAAGTGCAGTGTCCACTATTCACTAGTCTCTGTTTTCTACCATCTCTAACGATACTTTCGTTTAAATTGAATTTAGATAGAGATTATGTAGGTTATTACTTAGTATCGGTAAGAGTATTAAATCCACATGTGGACAGGTTTTGCAGCTCCCGGGAACAAAAAGTTTTTAATTATACTTAGCAGCTTTATTGACTTAATTGTTAGATTAAATTATTTTCTATAAGTAGTTTATAGACCTAGTCAAGCTTGGTGGTTTATTTTGAATTTAGATAGCGCGATTTGGAAAGTAAATAATACCACGTGTCCGTAGATTAACCGTTCGTAACTTGCCACCACTGATATAAGATACAATGTGTGCTAGCGTAAGGTTTAACGGAAAACTAAATAACATAAGGTTTAACAGAAAACTAGATAGCGAGTATAGTAGTATCAATTAATCAGTAAAATTTATTAATCTTATTAAATTTCATTGTCAATTGAATTGTACTTTTTTAACTAAATAAATATAGCAACCTAGTTATTGCAAACGTAACATCATAAATTAATACATATAAGTTGACAGGGGATAAGAAAGTCATATAACATAACTCGGAGATAATATTCAATACCGAAATACATATATATAGTGTTATAACTGTATTTGGGATTAAATTTTGGGTTATATTTTGTATTAGAATTTTATTGAACTTGAATAGAAATCATGACTCGGACCAGAGCAGCAAAGCAAAAGGCTCAAACTAGTGGAAGTGCTGTGGCTCAGGGGAGAACTGGGGGGGGGGGGCGGTTGTCCTCTGAATCACAGTCTATTTAAATGCACTGCTTGATTGATGTTTGTGGAGCAATCATGAATGGGACATGATATTGCCAAGGGGAATGTCTTTGTTTGTGTGCGCGATGTAAGGAGTGCAAGGAAATCAGGTGCCAACTCTGCATTGTTATGGGCTTATATGAGAGCTTGAAGGACAGGGTGGATGCCCTCGAAGGATTTAAACTGAGGGGCCCATCAAGCTCTCAGCTGCCTACATCAATGCCAGAGCTTGCACTTGAACATCGCACAACAGAGCGGCAACCCCCAAGGCAGAATGCGCTGGTCCCAAAGGAACTAGTTATTGTAAGTGATTCTATTGTCAGGGAAATGGGGAACATATTATGCAAAAAGGATAGATGGAACAGGACCGAGGTATGTCTGCCAGGGGCAAAGGTCGATGATGTTGTAGGGCAGATATCATCCTTTAAGAGCACAAAGGGTGATGTTGTTGTACACGTTGGCACTAATGTTATTAAGAGTAAGAGACCAGCAGAATTACTTAACAAGTACAAGACAATGCAGAAAAAAGCCATGAGTTATGGTTGAATTTGAAAGTGTCTGCAATTCTGCCCAGACACGATAGGAGGGAGTATATCATTAGAGCCTTGTCAATTAATTCGGCCCTAGAGAGATTGTACAAGGCTCAAGGGATAGAATTTTTCTCAGCCTGGTCTGTGCTTGTTAACAGGAGAGACTGCTTCTACAGGGATGGGATACACTTAAATAGAAAGGGCCCAAGAATATTTGCTGAACTATAGAGGCAGAGTTAGGTGGGTCAGAAAACTGCTAGCTTGGGGGGGATACACGGACTAACAGATTAACAGTAGCCGCTGGCAGAGGTAACAGTGATTCTTGCACTACTTCTATTGAAATGCAATTGAACAGCAGCCTGGAAAGCAAGGCAAATGGGAATTTCCAGGACTGCTGGTAGTCATAGTGGAACAAGTAAATACATGGGCTGTGTTAGGGTAACTAAGAGTAGAAACAGGTGCATGTATATTTGCATGTACACCAATGCTAGGAGTATAGTTAATAAATTCGATTAGCTTGAAGTGCTAGTCAAGACATCAAACTGTTGGGATATCAGAGACATGGTGTCACACAGACATAAGAAGTGCAGAACTGAAATTTGAGCAGTACAATGTGTACAGAAAGGATACAGAGGACAGGAAGAGAGGAGGAGTTATGCTGTTAGTTAAGAAACACACAAAATCTAAGGAAGTGCATCCAATTGATGTTGGTGGACAATGCAATTGAGTCTGTTTGGTGTGACATAAGCACTGGGAAAGGAAAAATGAGAGTAGGTGTGTGTTTTAGGCCTAATGAATCTGATGAGTATAATAAGCAATTGTGCAGAGAAATAGAGTGGGCTAGTAAATTAGGGTGTCTTATAATGGGGGATTTTAATTTCCCAGATATTGACTGGAATTTGTGGGTTGGTCACTCACACACTAGCAAGGCTTTTGTGGATTTATTGGATGATTGTTTTCTACAGTAGCATGTTCGAGAGGCAACAAGAGGGAGTAATACTCTTGATCTGATTATCAGTAGTGATTCTTCATGAATCAAGAATCTGCAGATAAAGGAACCACTAGGTGGCAGTGATTGCAGTGTGCTGAAGTAGGATTTACTCAAAGGTAAAAAGGACAGTATTTAAATTCTATACGGTGGAACCAACTGATGATGTTACCAACAGCAAATTCAAAATGGGAGCATTCAAAGAATTAATCTTGGAAGCCACTAGGCTTTTCATACCAACAAAGAAATATTGTTCAAGATTTAGGCCTAAATGAATGTCAGATGAACTAATTAGACATGTGACAGAGAAGAAAAATGCATGGGATACATATAAATTAACATGTGACACAGAAACCTATGATAGATATAAGCTGGTCTGTAACCAAGTTACAAAGGAGGTTAGGCAGGCAAAGGCAGATTACAAGAAATCTTTGGCAAAGGATGAAAAGAAAAACAGCAAAGAGTTCCTTAATTATGTAAACTCTAGAAGGATGGGGATGAATCAGATTGGTCCACTTGATATCAATGGTTCAACTGTTGATGATCCTGCTCAGGTAGCTAACAAACTGAATGAATATTTTGCATTGACATTCACACATGAGGAGTTACTCAGGGAGGGGGAATGCCACAGGTGTATTCAACTCTGGCAGTAAGCTAGATACTCTTGTAATAACTGAGAGTAAAGTGGAGGAGAAATTGTTGAAGATAAACACAAGAAAGGCACCTGGGGTGGATGGAATCTATCCAGTTATATTAAAGGAGGCAGCAAAGGAAGTAAGCAAACCCTTAGCCATAATTATGAGAGCTTCCTGGACTCAGGGGAGGTACCCATGGAATGGAGATGTGCAAATGTGACTCCAATCCTCAAAGGAGGATCAAAGGGAGACACAAGTAATTACAGACCAGTTAGTTTAACTTCTGTTCCAGGGAAATTAATGGAGGCAGTTGTTAAAGAAGCATTGCAGGATCATCTAGACAAGACTTCAGTTATAGCTTGGACACAGCATGGGTTTTTTAAGGGGAAGTCTTGTCTGACTAATTTGATTGGATACTATGATGTAGTCACAAAGGAACTGGATGCAAAGAATAACTTTGATATCATATATTTGGATCTTAGAAAAGCCTTTGATACTGTTGCACATGAAAGATTTCTGCACAAATTGGAGCAGTGTGGCATTGGAGGCAAATTGCTGCTATGGATAAAGGGATGGTTGAGTGGGGGAAGACAGAGAGTGGTAATCAATGTAGTAGTAGTGGCATGTGATGCAAGAAAGCATGTGTATTAGCTTATGCAGCATCAGCCAGAAAAAAAAAAAAAAAATCATCACACTATTCCCTCCAGTTCCTCCTTAAATTTATTCAACCTATCAATTTCCACGACAGATTGAAGTTTGTTCCAGCAATTAACCACCCGCTGGCTAAAGGCAAATTTCCGTACACCTATTCTACATCTGTCTTTTCTTAATTTGAATTTATGCCCCCTTAGGTTCATACACTGCTCTTCATGGACTAATGTTATTAGTGGAGTCCCTGAGGGTTCAGTGTTGGGGTCCATTGTTGTTTTCTGTATTTATAAATGATATTGATGATGTTATATCAGGCTTAATATACCATCATCGATATCAAGCCTGATATACCATTATCAATATCATGGTATATCAGGCTTAATGTCCAAGTTTGCAGACAATACGAAGGTTGGCAGGGTTGTTAATGACACTAATGACAGTCCACTGCTGCAACGGGATCTAGAAAAGTTAAGTAAATGGGCTGAGAGTGGCAAATGAAGTTTAACACTGACAAATGTAAAGTACTACATATGGGAAGCAGTAATCCCAGAGTAACGTATCAACTCTGTGGTACCACACTGACAGTGGTAGAGAATGAAAAGCACCTGGGGGTAATTGTGTAGGCAGATATGAAGTTTTCTCAGCGGTGCAGATGGTCTGCAAGTGTAGCTCATGATATCTTGTCAAGGATATACAGGAATTTTTCTAGCAGGGAAAAGGAGGTGATTATCCCCTTGTATAAGGCAATGGTCAGGTCACACCTTGAGTACTGTATACAGGTCTGGAGGCCTCATTTTAAGAAAGATGTAGAGCTGTTGGAACGAGTACAGAGGAGGGTAACAAGATTAGTGAATGGAGAAAGAGTTGCTTTAACCCCAGGGGCTCACATCTGGTGAGTATGGGCTCTCTTTCTTGATGATTCCCTTCTACTTCTCTCTCTCTCTCTCTCAGGGTAACTTGGGATTTTTTTTTTGGCTGGTGCAGCATAAGCCTCAGGCTTCCTTGCACCGTATAGCTAATAATAATAATAATAATAATACAAAGAAAGGCTTAATTTTTGCAAATTACAGTGTCTGGAGACTAGGCACCTGCGAGGTGATCTGATTGAGGTGTATAAAGCCTTGAATGGTTTGAGCATGCTCAATGCTGATGGGATTCTTCCTCTTGCTCAGAATAATCACCTGAGAGAGCATAAATTCAAATTGAGGAAAGGCGGTTGTAGGACAGATGTGCGGAAGTTTGCCTTTAGCCAGCGGGTGGTTGATTGCTGAACAAACTTCCATTTGTCGTTGTAGAAGTTGATAGCTTAAATAGATTCAAGGCAGAATTTGACAAATATTTGTAGCGAGTGGATGGGTGAAATAAAGGTGTTTTTTTTTTTTTTGGCTGATGCTATATAAGCTTACTTTCTTGCATCACGTGCCTTTGCTAATGCTATCTTTATCCGAAGCAGTAACTTGCCTATAATGCCACACTGTTCCAATAGTTACAGCAGTCCTTTGTGTGGAATGGGGTCAAAAGCTTTACTAAAATCTAGGTAGATGATGATGAAATTATATTTATGAACCAGTTCCTTTGTTATTGCAAAACAATAATTAATCAGATAGCCCCCCTTAAAAATCAATGTGTCAAAGTGATGCTTCAATACATCTTCTACCATTGATTTTCTCTGGAGCAGATGTCAAACTTTAAGTTCTGTAATTATTCACTTTGCCCTTTGATTTATCTCTGTGAATAGAAGACATTTCCACATCTCTAATATATAGGTATTTATTTATTTATATTTTTTTTGCTGAAGTTGGCACATCAGCTTCTGTGGCCATAATGCACCTCCCAAAGTTTAACTTTGGGAGGTGCATTTTACTGTGATCCAAGCCCGAGGTGGGATTTGAACCCATGACTTTTGGAAATATATAGATACTTTCCCTGAATCCTTGTCAGCTCACATAATTATCGTTTGCTTACCTCTTTTGCTGCTTCTCTTAACATAAGTGAATATTTTGGTTTTAAAAATTTCTCTTCCACTTTCTTCTCAGTTATTAGGATTATTTCATATAATGAAATAAAGCAAGCTTATTATACAGCATCACTCACACACACACACACACACACACACACACACACACACACACACACACACACACACACACACACACACACACACACACACACACACACACACACACACACACTTACCATTTCACATATCCATTACTTCCAAAAATTTGTCTAGTTTTTCCTTGAGTTTATTTAAGCTATCAGCTTCCACAACAACAAACAGAGAGAAATTTGTTCCTGCAATCAATCATTTGCTGGCTAAAGTCAAATTTCTGCACATTTTTCTGCAAGCGTCTTTTCTCAATTTGAATTTATGCCCCCTCAACTGCATAATCTGAGTAAGAGGAAGAATTCGAACAGCACTGAGCTTACTCAAACCATTCAAAGCCTTAAATACCTGAATCAGATCACATCGCAGGTGCTTAGTCTCCAGATGTTGCAATTTACAGAACCAAAGCCTTTCTTGGTAAGAGCACCCCTTTGTTCCACTCATCAATCTCATTGCCCTTCTCTGTACTTATTTCAGCAGCTCTACATCTTTCCTGAAATGAGGCTTCCAGAAATGTATGCAGTACTCAAGGTGTGGCCTGACCATTGCCTCATTCAAAGGAATAATCACCTCTTTATCCTCTAGCAAAATTCCTGTATATCACTGACAAAACGACATGAGCTGTCCTGGCTGCACTGCTAAAAGAACCTCATATCTCATTGCACAATTCCCCCCAGGTCTTTTTCACTCTCCACTAACCCACTAACTTCAGTGCAGTATGACATAGTTGGTATGTTAATCTGGGGTTATGGTTACACTTAGGCAGTACTTTGCATTTGTCTGTTAAACTTCAGTTGCCACTTCTCGGCCCATCTGCCTAACTTTCTAGATCCTGCTGCAGTAGCATACTGTCATTATTGTCATTAACAACCCTGTCAAAACTTTGTATAATCTGCAAACTTGGATATTAAGCTTGATATACCTTCATCAATGTCATTGATAAATATTTAGATGATTTATAGAGCTTCTTAATGTACCGTTGTATAATCGACTTAATAATGTAAATAGCAATAAGAGCTTAATAGACAGTACTCACCTCAATTGATCTGCTTAGTTACATGGAGTTGAGGCGGAAATGAAGTTTAAAATTAGTTAAAATAATTAAAAATAATAACATTGATAAATATAGAATACAACGAGCCCAACAACGAACCCTTTTCCCAGAAGAACAGTTTCCACTGATTACCACTCTGCCTTCTCCCACTCAACCATCCCTTTATCCATAGCAGCAACTTGTCCTAATTCCACAATGCTCCAATTTGTACAGCAGTCTTTCATGTGCAAGAGTATCAAAACTTTCTTGAAATCCAAGTATATGATATCAATATTATTTTTTGCCTCCAGTCCCTTTGTGACCACACTGTATTATCTAATCAAATTGGTCAGACAAGAATTTCTCCTTAACAAACCCATGCTATGACTGAAATATAACTGTAGTCAAAATGTCGCTGCATCACATCTTTAATCAGTGACTCATTATTTTCCCTGGAGCAGAAGTTATACTAAAAAAAGGTAAAGGTAAAGTGCAGCCATTATCAACCCACTGCAGGATGGAAGCCTCCTCAACAAGTCATGCTGAGGGAAATGGACCATAATCTGCCACACTGGTCCATTGCGTGTTGGCAGATTGACCGTATTCAGCAGTCAGGGGCTTGAACCGCGGTCTACTCAAAGAGCATGCGCTACTGCACTCCCGCTCCTGATCACTCAGCTACAGAGGCACCTTTATACTAACAGGCCTGTAATTACTCGTGTCACTCTTTGTTCCACCTTCGTGAGTTGCGGATACATTTGCACATCTTCAGTCTGTGGGAACCTACAGTATATCCAAGGATGCGCTCATAATTATGTCTAAGGGTTTGTTTACTTCTTTTGCTACCTCCCTAAATATAACTGAATAGAAAACATCCACCCCAGGCACCTTTCTTATGTTTAACTTCATCAATTTCACTTCCATTTTCATTTCAGTTATTACAAAATCATTTAGCTCACTGTTAGTGTGCTAAATGATTTTGTAATAATCCCCTTTTCTAAAGAATTCTTCATGTCAGAATGTAGATGCAAATACATCAGCTACATATGCAGAATCATCAACAGTAAACCATCGATATTCAGTCGACCAATCTGATTCATCTCGATTCCTTCTAGAGTTTACATAAGTAAAGAGGTCTTTGCTGTTTTTCTTTGTATCTTTTGCTAAAGATTTCTCGTAATATGTCTTCACTTGCAAACCCCCTTTGTGACTTGTTTACAGACTTATTTATATTTACCAGAGGCTTCTGTGATGTTTATATATTCCTCCCATGCATTTTTATTCTCCACAACAAGACTTGTTAGTTCATCTGACTTTCATGTAGGCCTAAATCTTGAAGATTATTAGCATTAGTTGAGGCACATGACGCAAGAAAGCAAGCTTATATAGCATCAGCCAAGAGGAAAAAAAAAAAAAAACACCCTTCCCATTTCATCCATCCAGTCACTCCAAATGTTTGTTTAGTTCAGCCTTAAATTTATTTAAGCTATCAACTTCCACAACAACAGATGAAAGTCTGTTCCAGCAATCTACTATCTGCTGGCTAAAAGCAAACTTCCGCACATCTATACAACTCTTTCCTCAATTTGAATCTATGCCCTGTCAGTTTCTTAATCTGAGCAAGTGGAAGTATCCCATCAGCATTGAGCCTGCTCAAACCATCCAAGGCCTTGTACACCTTGTACCCATCAGATCACCTCATAGGTGCCTAGTCTCCAGATGCAGCAACTTGCGGCATTTAAGCCTTTCTTCATAAGTGCACCACTTTGTTCCTCTCACCAATCTTGTTGCCCTTCTCTGTACTCGTTCTAGCAACTCTACATCCTTCCTAAAATGAGGCCTCCAGACCTGTATACAGTATTCAAGGTGTGGCCTGACCATTGCCTCATACAATGGGATAATCAGCTCCTTATCCCTGCTAGCAAAATTCCCATATATCATTGACAAGACCCCATGACGTACTCTGGAAGCCTGTCTGTCCTGCTCAGAAATCTTCAAATCTGACTGTCCAATTATCCCGAGGTCTCTTTCATTCTCCACTACCCTGAATGTAGTACCACACATTTGGTACATTTCTCTTGGGTTACTGCTATCCATATGCAGTACTTTGCATTTGTCAATGTTAAACTTCAGTTGCCACTTCTCAGCCCACCTGCCCAACTTTTCCAGATCCTGTTGCAGCAGCATACTGTCTTTACTGTCATTAACAACCCAGATAACCTTTGTATCATCTGCAAACTTGGACATTAAGCCTGATATTGCTTCATTGATATCATTGATAAATATACAAAACAACAATGGGCCCAGCACCGAACCCTGGGAGACTCTGCTAATAACATTAGGTGGGTCGGAAAACTGCTAGCTTGGGGGGAGACAAAGACCAATAGATTGACAGTAGCCACTGGCAGAGGTGAAAGAGATTCTTGCACTGCTTCTATTAGAATGAGCAATAGCCTGAAAAACAAGATGCATGGTATTTCAGAGACTGCTGGGAGCCATTGCAGTACAAATAAACACATGGGTTGTGTTAGGGTAGCTAAGAATAGAAACAGGTGCAGGTATACTTGTGTGTACACCAATGCTAGGAGTTTAGTAAATAAATTTGATGAATTTGAGGTATTGCTCAAAACATCAAAGGCAGATATTGTTGGGATATCAGAGACGTGGTGTCACACAGATATAAGGGATGCAGAACTGCAATTTGGGGAGTACAACGTCTACAGAAAGGGTAGACAGGATAGGAAGGGGGGAGGGGTTATGCTATTAGTTAAGAAACACATAAAAACCAAGGAAGTGAAGCCAGTCGACATCGCTGGACAGTGCAGTGTTGAGTCAGTTTGGTGTGACATAAGCATTGGGAGATCAAAATTGAGAGTAGGAGTGTGCTATAGGCCTAATGACTCTGATGAGTATAATAAGGAACTGTACAGGGAAATAGAGTGGGCCAGTAAATCAGAGAGTCTTATAATGGGAGATTTTAATTTCCCAGATACTGACTGGAATTTGGGGGCTGGTTACTCACGCACTAGCAGGGCTTTTGTGGATTTATTGGATGATTGTTTTCTACATCAGCATGTTCGGGAGGCAACTAGAGGGAGTAATACTCTTGATTTGATTATCAGCAGTGATTCTTCATGCATTAAGAATCTGCAGATAAATGAACCACTAGGTGGCAGTGATCACAGTGTGCTGAAGTGGGATTTACTCAAAGAGGTAACTACCATTAGGGGTAAAGGGAAGGGTTATTGCTTCCGTAAAGGCGACTACGATGGACTGAGACAGTATTTAAATTCTATACAGTGGGACCAACTGATGATGTTACCAACAGCAAATTCAAAATGGGAAGCATTCAAAGAACTTATCTTGGAAGCTACTAGGCTTTACATACCAACTAAGAAATATTGTTCAAGGTTTAGGCCAAAATGGATGTCAGATGAACTAATGAGGCATATGGCAGAGAAGAAAATGCATGGGATACTTACAAATTAACACATGACACAGAAGCCTATGATAGATACAAGTTGATATGCAACCAAGTTACAAAGAAGGTTAGGCAGGCGAAGGCAGATTACGAGAAATCCTTGGCAAGGGATGCAAAGAAAAACAGCAAAGAGTTCTTTACTTATGTAAACTCTAGAAGGAAGGGGATGAATCAGATTGGTCCACTTGATATTGATGGGTCAACTGTTGATGATCCTGCTCAGGTAGCTAACAAACTAAATGAATATTTTGCATCGACATTCACACATGAGGAATTATTCAGCAAGGGGAATGCCAGAGGTGTATTCAACTCTAGCAGTAAGCTACAGAATCTTGAAATAACTGGGAATAAAGTGGAGGAGAAACTGTTGAAGATAAATACAAGAAAGGCACTCGGGGTGGATGGGATCTATCCAGTTATATTAAAGGAGGCAGCAAAGGAAGTAAGCAAACCCTTAGCCATAATTATGAGAGCTTCCTTGGACTCAGGGGAGGTACCCATAGACTGGAAATGTGCAAATGTGACCCCAATTCACAAAGGAGGATCAAAGGCTGACACAAGTAATTATAGACCTGTGAGCTTAACTTCTGTTCCAGGAAAATTAATGGAGGCACTGGTTAAAGAAGCACTGCAGGATCATTTAGACAAGACTTCAGTTATAGCTCAGACACAGCATGGTTTTGTTAAGGGGAAGTCTTGCCTGACCAACTTGATTGGATACTATGATGCAGTCACAAAAGAACTGGATGCAGGGAATAACTTTGATATTATATACTTGGATCTTAGAAAGGCTTTTGATACTGTTGCACATGGAAGACTGCTACACAAATTGGAGCAGTGTGACATTGGAGGCAAATTGCTGCTATGGATAAAGGGGTGGTTGAGGGGGAGAAGACAGAGAGTGGTAATCAATGGACACTGCTCATCATGGACTAATATTATTAGTGGAGTCTCTCAGGGCTCAGTGTTGGGTCCATTATTGTTTTCTGTATTTATAAATGATATTGATGATGGTATATCAAGCTTAATGTCCAAGTTTGCAGACGATACAAAGGTTGGCAGGGTTGTCAAGGACACTACTGACACTATGCTGCTGCAACAGGATCTGGAAAGGTTGAGCAGATGGGCTGAGAGGTGGCAAATGAAGTTTAACATTGACAAATGTAAAGTACTACACATGGGAAACAGCAACCCCAGAGCAACGTATCAACTCTGTGGTACTACACTGACAGTGGTAGAGAATGAAAGGGACTTGGGGGTGGTTGTGCAGGCAGATATGAAGTTCTCTGAGCAGTGCAGACGGGCTGCAAGAGTAGCTCATGGAGTATTGTCAATGATATACAGGAATTTTTCCAGCAGGGATAAGGAGGTGATTATTCCATTGTATAAGGCAATGGTCAGGCCACACCTAGAGTACTGTATACAGGTCTGGAGGCCTCATTTCAAGAAGGATGTAGAGCTGCTGGAACGAGTACCGAGAAGGGCAACAAGATTAGTGAATGGAACAAAGGGGTGCTCTTACGAAGAAAGGCTTAAGTTTTGCAAATTACAGTGTCTGGAGACTAGGCACCAGCGAGGTGATCTGATAGAGGTGTATAAAGCGTTTAATGGTTTAAGCATGCTCAATGCTGATGGGATTCTTCCTCTAGCTCAGAAAAATCACCTGAGAGGGCATAAATTCAAACTGAGGAAAGACAGATGTAGGATAGACGTGCGCAAATTTGCCTTTAGCCAGCGGGTGGTTGGTTGGTGGAACAGACTTCCATCCCTTGTGGTGGAGGTTGATAGCCTAAATAAGTTTAAGGCTCAGCTGGACAGGTATTTTGAATGAACAGAGGGGTGAAGTGGAAGTGGTTTTTTTTTTTTTGGCTGATGCTGCATAAGCTTGCTTTCTTGCATCAAATGCCTCTACTAATGCTAATGCTAAAAAGTCCACGTAGAGTAGTGTCCATTTATTACCACTCTCTGCCGTCTCTCACTCAACCATCCCTTTATCTATTGCAGTAACTTGCCCTTAATGCTACACTCCTCCAATTTGTAAAGCAGTTTTCCATGTGCAACAGTATCAAAAGCTTTCCTGAAATCCAAGTATATAATATCAAAATTATTTTTTGCATCCAGTTCCTTTGTAACCACATCGTAGTATCCAATCAAATTGGTCAGACAAGACTTCCCCTTAACAAAACCATGCTGTGTCTGAACTATTACTGCAGTCTTGTCTAGATGATCCTGCATCATTTCTTTAATCAGTGACTCCATTATTTTCCATGGAACAGAAGTTAAACTAACAGATCTATAATTAGTTGTGTCTCCCTTTGAACCCCCTTTGTGAATTGGGAGGTACATTTGCACATCTCCAGTCCTTGGGGCTTCCCCTGAGTCCAAGGATGCGCTCATAATTATGGATAAGGGTATGCTTACTTCCTTTGCCACCTTCTTAAATATAACTGGATAGATTCCATCCACCCCAGGTGCCTTTTTTATGTTTAATTTCAACAATTTCTTATCCACTTTGCTCCTATTATTACAAAATCATATAGCTATCAGTTAGAGTTTAGTAAACTTCTGTCCTCCCATCCTTACAGAATTCCTCATAGTGAATGTAGATGCAAAATAATCATTCAGTTTGTAAGCTATCTGAGCAAGATCATCAACAGTTGAACCACCAACATCAAGTGGACCAATCTGATTCATCCCCTTCACTCTAGAGTTTACATAAATAAAGAAGTCTTTGTTGGTTTTCTTTACATCCTTTGCCAAGCATTTCTCGTAATCTGTCTTCGCTTGCCTAACCTCCTTTGTGACTTGATTACAGACTAGGTTATATCTGCCATAGGCTTCTGTTTCACCTAATAATTTATATGCATCCCACACATTTTTCTTCTGTGCCCTGAGCTTCATTAGTTCATCTGACATCCATTTAGGTCTAAATCTTGAACGGTACTTCTTATTTGGCGCTGAATGTGAGCAGGTTATAATAATAAATGCAAAAAAAACAAGTGGGAATGGCTTGCCAGTGTTTACGAGTTCGCACCAACAGCTAATGCTGCAACCAACGCCACCAAAACAGTATCAGCAGGTCGGTGTGCCGACCGGATAAATTTGAAATTACATTCGCGGAAATTACGTCCGAATTAGCGGTGGAACCAGATTAGTGATGGTCGACCTGTAATAGATAATAAATTTATCTATCTATTGCCAACCTACGTGATTCAATCTCTCGAGTGACCTACTTGAGATACTATATCTATGTCAAATCACTGATACTAAAAGCTGTACGAATATTGTATGTTATGGAGTGATAAATAAGCTATTAAAACACATATGTAGTGCTATAAATTACAGTTTGTAAGCCTCTTCTAATACTGATTATAATGCTTCAAAGCTACATAGAAACCTCCAAGTATCTCCTATATCAATACTAAAACAATGGCGGAAAAATTCAAACATTCTTATCAATACAACACAATGCCAGCAGAAGTCGACTATCATTTTTTAAGCAATTACAAGGGCCAAGTAAAGAACAAATACACCAAATTAACCATTGAATTACAAATAAATACTACACTGCTAATTTTAAATCAAAAGTTAGAGAAACAATAATTTCAAATCAATAAATAAAGTTCTACTTAGCAGCTCCCAAAAAAAAAAGTCATATCACAAAATCATTCAGCTTCCAGTTATAACTTGGTACACTAGTGGTATTCTATCCCTAAAAACTTCTTTGCATGTGAAGTAGATGCAAAATATATATTAGTATTGGCAAATAATGTAATAAAGCAAACTTATACAGCATCAGACAAAAAAAAAAAAAAAAAAACCCACCTTCCCATATCACCTAACCATCCCTTCTAAAACTTGTTTAGTTCTACCTTAAATTTATTATGCCCACTTGCACAACACCACTTGTTCATTTTTTTGTGGCTAATTCTACATTTTTATAACACAATCAAGATCACTGCAAAGACTTTTCTACTGTAATACTTGTCCCTAAAGTTTTTTCAATAATGGCCCACAACGATCAGAAATATATATATATATGTGGGTTGCATTTATAGTGATTTTTTTTTTTAATATATGAAATATAAAAATTTTTTATTGATAACAGTAGTGAAGTACAGTAGAGCATCAGTTATTCGGAATAATTGATGTCAGACCTCTTCCAGACAGCCATATTTTCTTGATAATTTTTCCAGTAAGGTTAAATAAATTTATTCTTACCTTACGATTAAATTAAATAAGGTTAATTAAATAAAAAAAATTATAAACCAATCTCGAAAACAGACACATCCATCCAGGCATTTTTATGATTTTTAGACAAAACAGGAAAATTAGAAAGATTTTTAAATACTCTTGGTTTTTCTTCTTACTGATAACGAGCATGGACAATCTGTGCGTCCCAGCAGCATTTGCACATATAGCAATTGTAACTTGTTATTTTCTCATCTTAAAACAAAACTTGGTGCAGGCATTTCTCTTTTAGTGGCTAGGATTTTTCTCAGTAATGCTTTCTTATAATAAGCCCGTCTGATCAACATTATAAACGTTTTCTTTCTCATAATTTGCTAATAACTGAAGCAAACTTCCTTTTCAAAGGACACCGCTGCCGATTCGTTTACAGAAAGTTTCTCGCCTTGAATATCTAGTTCACGTATAACGTATCTCAGTTTAAAATTTTTCAGCCAACCTGTGCTTGCCTAAAAAACTTCATTACCTCTTAATTTTCGATTAAAATCCAATGCTTTTTCCCACAACATTGGGCCAGACACTGGTTCACCTAAACTTTGCTCTGAAGAAAACAAAAAAAATAAAGTGAGTGCACTCTCTACAGCAGCATTTTCAGGTTTCGACATAGTCTTTTTCCTGCTAGATCCTCCTTCACTATCCATAATCTTCACAAATTCTGTTATAGTATTGGAATTCTTCTTGAAGTCATAAATCGTTGAAGTCCCCACATTTAACACTTTGGACAGATTTCTCCAAAGATTTTCCGTTTTTTTATTGCAATGTTAAAACTATGCATTTTCTTTTTGTTCACATTTTACTGTAAAAAATTGAGAAAAATCGCACAGTTTTGAGGCAGCATATTTCTTACTGAATCTGGAGCTAAACTAATCTGAAATTCACTCATGGTTTCCGAAAAAACCCAGTAGTCTCTGTGATATTCTTCTAAAGCACATTTCTGAAGGACACATAGAATTCTAAAAGTCACAACCATAAAACAGTAAAAGCAATCTGCAGTTTTCGGTTTATTGGGCTTTTTGTTTGTATAATCTGTTATAAACTCAATCTTTCGCTTATTATAATCAAAATTCAATTTGCAAACGTAATCACTATAACCAGAGCTTACTGTACTACCTTTAATAAAAAAAAAAAAAGAAGAAAGATCAGCCTTTCAAATTATTCTGGAAAACTGATGTTCTAGATAACTGACGTTTCAGATAACTAACTTCCAGATAACTGGCATTCTACTGTATAATCTGTTAGCTAATCAAAAACCTGGATTCTTCTTAGTGGTACTATGAAAGCATTCCAGAAAACAGTCTAGTGCTAGCTCATTAGCAAAAAAAAATATTTTTTTCCTAAAAATCTCAGGTAAGCCACACTCTGGGGTCAAGCTGGCCTCATTTTGTCATTGGACAAAATGATCATTTTTTCATTTTGTCAGGAGTGTCTTGACCTCATTTTGTCATTTTGTCAGTAGTGCCCAATGTGGGTTGCACATTGGGCACTCCTGCTATAGCAGAAAAAGTACATTTTAAAACTTAAATGCACTGCACAGTGCATACAATAACTGTAATTTCTGCATGTTATGAACTTTGATTTTTCTACAAAAAAATTGACAATATATTACAATGTGGTATTATAAGGTTGATCAAAAAAGTTCGGGGGAATAAACTAATACAGTATTTCAGAAATGAAGCTTATCAGCTATTCAGATGTATCTCATTCAAAGTTCTTGGAATTGTATAAACTGATGCCGAAGCTTTGTAACTTCTGAAAGCATTCCTGATAGGCCATTTTTGTAATTATTAATAGGTTATATATTACTTTCTAAATAATTTTCTTTAGTCAATTTTCAGTCAATTGCAAATCTGTGAGCTTTCAAGGGGGCATACTCAGCAGAAAAAAAAAAAAAAAGAAAAAGCCAAATCTGATTAGCAAGGCAGACAGGAGAACCATGGTGATGGAGTGCTCCGTAAAAAATTCTTGAATGGAAAGTCCTGAGAAGCAGGGGCACTGTCATGATTCAAACACCAATTCCCCAAAGTCAACTTTTCATGCTGTTTTCTTTGAACAGCATCATGTAATCATTGTAGAACTGTTTTGTAGTATTCCTGGTTCACTGTTTAATGACCCCTGATCAGATCATGACTATGCAATGGCAGATTAAGACAGTTTGAGGCTCCAGGCACAAAGTATTTTTGAGGCCTATAAGGTAGGTTTTATTATTTTAATTTAAATACAGTTTTAAAGTTATGTTGTTAAATGAAACATAACATATAACAAAATTTTTTATTAGTTATTATATCACAACATTGAATATTGCAAAATATAAATTTAACCTCTTTTTAATATAATATACATAAATACAAATATAAAAAAATAACAAATGATGGTAACATCCACTAAAGTAAATGAGTAAATAGTAAATTATAACAATAACTGAATAAAATAATTTAAAAAATCAATAATTTACTTTGTGATTGTTTTTCTTGCTTTTATTTGCACAAATTTATCAGTAACCTCTTTCATATCCAAGTTCTGTACAAAATTATTTTCAATAAATAAAATATTTATTGAAAATAAGTTTATACTAAACTGCTCAGATGGTCTTGAATTAAACTACTGCATAAATAATTTTTAACCTGCTTAAGAAATGAAAATGATCATTGTCCACTTGCATTTGTAATTGGAATGCTCAAAAATATTTTTAACAATATTTCAACGTTAAAAAATGTTGATTGAAGCTCTATCATAGTGTTATACATTTAAGCGGATCAACAATATTCTCTTTTTTAATGAACTTTAGAAAAAAAATTACCTAATCTTTAAAAATGTTCATTTTGCTTGTGTCAAAGTCATTCTTATGCTTGTTTTTAAATCTATCAATGTACATTAAATTCATCCTCTGCCATGCACAATTTTAAAAAAGTTGAAAATAATCAATAACATTACTGTAAACTTTGCATCTTTTATTTAACTTTCAAATAAGCTTGTCACAAATAACATTGTGTACATTAGCTATGAAATCTTTTTTTTTTTCAAAATTTATTTCACTGCTCCTTGATTCATTGTATTATAGTTTCCTTTTTTTTTACCTTTGTTTTTATATCTTTCAACTCCAGAAACTATTTATCAGTTATTAAATCAGCTGTTTCTCTCACAACACTTCTTTCAAAATCATTTTGAATATGCAAAATACATTGTAATAAAGATTTTAGTAGTTTTAATGCTTTCCAAAAATTGTTTTGTAGATCTTGAAGAGATCTACAAAACAATTGGTGCTATTAATTTATTGCAAGAGTTTATTCCAAAGAACTATGAACAAAGCAATTTCATAATTGTCAAAATTTTTAAATAATTTTCGTGCTTCTATTTTGTCAATAAGTTTCTCATCACTGTTTATAGTTATTTCTTTCAAAGTTTCTTTAATACACCCATAGTTTTCTCTAAAAACTAAAACTGAATCAGCTTGGGCCACTCACCTAGTATCACTTATTCTTTTTATATATAATGAAAAGATTTGCTTTTTAAACAGTTGATGAAACATCCCATCGCCTTGTGGAATTTTAAAAAATACATATAAATTTTTTCACAAAATCAAAATAATATTAACCACCAGCACAAGATTCAGCAGCAGATTTCCCCACCAAATTTAACAAGTGGCTTGCACATGCCATATAAGTTGCAATTGGACATGATGCATATATTTTAGCTGTAACCCCTGTAAATTTGCCATGTTAGCAGTATTATCGTATGACTAGCCCCTACAATATTTAATATCAATGGATAACTTGTTTATGGTATTCAAAATGACATCTTTTAAATATTCAGAATTATGTTTGTTGATTGAAATTAAATCCATAAACTTTTCACAAACATTACCTCCTTCATTTATGTATCTCAGAACAAATGTTAAGTTCTGAGTAATGCCAGGAATTGAATCCAAAATTATAGAAAAATACATGGATTCTTTGATCTCACAAATGATTTTATTTTTAACTTCATTTGCAATTATACCAATTAATTCTCACAAATTTTATGTGATAAGTATCTAACATTTCCTCAACTGGGATTAGCAAATCTTTCTAAATGTGGTTAGGGAAAGTATTATTCAATACTGCCAGATATTCTATACAACTCAAAAATTTTCCCTTTCCTGTTAAACTATTATTAAAAAAATTAAATAATAGCTTAACAGTTGCAACAATTCTCTTCAAAACTTGTTGCCAGTAGTTTCTGTATCTATTTTCTTAGTCAGTAATGTTTCAATACAACCAATTACCGAAGTTCTCTTTTGGAAAACACATATGCAATATGACCCTTAGAACATTCACATTCCTTTAATATATTATTTGTATTTTTCAAATCATTATACCCAGTAGAAAGTTCAATTTGCAATATAGAAAATAATTTGCAAATGTAACAATAAGGCATTTACTTGTTTCAGAAAATATGAGCCATTCCTTTTTTTCTTTGTCACCATTTTCTATCTGGCAGAAAAAATATGTGAATTTGTACATTTCTGCAGTAAGCTCTTTTCCTTTTTCTATATTCAGTTTTCAATTTAGTAATGTCTTCTACATTTGTAGGTATTAAATAATAATTAATGGCATTATTACTTAAAGGTTTTGTGAATAATGCAATATCATTTGGATAATTTATTAAACTTTTATTTGTCTCATTCTCAACATTATCAATTACATCTTCTGAATTTGTCTTTAATTCCAGTTCTTTCTATATTTTCCATCAATTCTACCTTACTGTTTGTTGTACCTTCCTGTTATTTGATTTTTACATCTGTTTCTTCAGATATACCTATTTTTGTTACAGAGCTGGATGGTTTTAAAAATGCAGTTATTCAATTTTTATGCTTCTCTGCCAATTTTTTTTTCTCTCTTTCTGTGCTCCTGAATCAAATGATACCTTCATTTCATTTTCTATGGAGATAACAATAATATAAACGAATGTAATAAAAATGTTAAAAAAAATAAACCATTTGACATATTACATTTTAAGAGTTTAATAAATAGTGTTGGTTTTATTTTATAATACATAAATTGCGTATCATGTAACACAATATCAAAAGTACTGCTAGATGCAGTAAGTGTTGACATGACTCATCTACTTCCCGTATAAACATTGAAACAATATAGCTGTTCTTACTAGTGTTAACAGTGGAAGTGTGAAATGTAACTGAAATTGCGTAAGCAGGGTAATTCCAATGAATCTCAAATGTGATAAATTATCATGTGACGATTTTAGAAATATGTTCATGGCTTATACATTACTTGTGTCTATTTAATTATTATTATTACTTTTTTTTATTATCATGCTTCATTTTGAGTCTCTAGGCATGCGCCTAGTGGGTAATCCACCTCTGTGAATATGTATGATTGAATCAACCATTTTTTAAGCTAAACAGCAGCCAAAGTGAGGATCATCTTTAACAGACAAGCAACCCTCTTTAAACAATGTGAATCACTAAAAAGTTTTCAAATGACACAATGTATCTTCTCTGGAAGCTGATTTTAATATTAAGTGGATTTTGCTGTACTTTCCATAATTTTGAACAAAATTTGATGCAAATTCACTGTTAAGTAAAGCTTGTTTATTGAAAAATGAGAAGAAACACATAAAACACTTCTATTCTATGTGCAGTAATTCAGACTGATTGCAAATATATGGGCAATTTATACAGTGCTATGTCTAGATTGGTGATCAAATATTTTGTGAAAAGACACAACTCACTAAAACAGTACAATTTTAAGATATAAAGTCAATCCCCAAACTTTTTGATCACCATTGTACATATGCTTTCACTTAAAGGAAACATGTTCAACTTATTCATGAGATTAATTTTGTAACAAGTGAAGTGTCAACACTGGAAACAACGTGTAGCATGGTCCTTTCCCTAACTTCATTGTGTTTCAACTTATTAGAGGCAGTATGTATGACGCTAGTGCAGTTACAGTAATTGCTTGTTTGTTACGTATGTGTTACAATTATGGAAGAGCGAAATACTGAACAACAATATGTAGTAGTAGCAGTAATAGAGGCTATGATGCAAGAAAGCAAGCATATGAGCTTATGTAGCATCAGCAAAAAAAAAAAAAAAAAAAAAAAAATTTCACACAACTATTCCCTCTAAAGGTTTGTCCAGTTCCTCCTTGAATTTATTTAAGCTATCAACTTCCATAATGACAGATGGAAATTTGTTCCAGCAATTAACCACCCTCTGGCTAAAGGCAAATTTTCCACACATCTACTACAACTTCCTTTCCTCAATTTCAATTTATGTCCCCTCAGGTTTGTAATCTGAGCAAGAGGAAGAATCCCCATCAGAATGTGCTCAGCCCATTCAAGGCCGTATTCACCTCAATCAGATCTCACAAGTGCCTATCTCCAGCTGCTGCAATTAAGCATTAGCAATAGGATTAGTTGAGGCATATGATGCAAGAAAGCAAGCCTATACAGCACAGCCAATAAAAAAAAAACCTTCCCATTTTACCCATTCGGTCACTCCAAATGTTTGTCTAGTACAGCCTTAAAATTTATTTAAGCTATCAACTTCCACAACAACAGATGAAGGTCTGTTCCAGCAATCAACCACCCGCTGACTAAAGGCAAACTTCCGCATATCTATTCTACAACTCAATTTGAATCTATGCCCCCTTAGGTTCTTAATCTGAGCAAGTGGAAATATACTGTCAGCATTGAGCCTGCTCAAACCATTCAATTCAATTCAAGGCCTTATATTGTATCACCTCACAGTGTCTAGTGTTCGGATGCAGCAACTTTCAGAACTTAACCTTTCTTCGTGAGCACTACCTTTTGTTCCTCTCACCAATCTTGTTGCACTTCTCTGTGCTTGTTCTAGCAACTCTACATCCTTAATAAAATGAGGCCTCCAAACATATACGCAGTATTCAAGGTGTGGTCTGCCCATTGCTTTATACAGAGTAATAATCATATCCTTGTCTCTTCTAGCAAAATTCCTACATATCATTGACAAAACTCCACGACCTGGTCTGGCAGTCCATCTGCACTGCTCAGAGAACTTCATATCTGACTGCACAATTACCCCCAAGTCCTTTTCATTCTCTACAACCCTGAGTGTAGTACCACACAGTTGATATGTTACTCTGGGGATACTGCTACCATATGCAGTACTTTGCATTTGTCAACTTTAAAGTTGCCACTTCTCAGCCATTCTGCCTAACTTTTATAGGTCCTGTTGCAGTAGCATACTGTCTTTACTGTCATTAACAACCCTGCCAAACAACCTTGCATCATCTGCAAACTTGGACATTAAGCCTGATATACCTTCATCAATATCATTGATAAATACACAAAACAACGATGAGCCCAGCACTAAACCATGGAGGACACCACTAGTAACATTAGTCCACATAGAGCAGTGTTCATTTATTAACTACTCTCTGCTGTCTCCCACTCAACCATCCCTTTATCCATTGCAGCAATATGCCCTTAATGCCATACCATTCCAATTTGTACAGAAGTCTTCCACATGCAACAGTATCAAAATTAATATGATATCAAAATTAATTTTTGCATCCAGTTCCTTTGTGACCACATAATAGTATTCAATCAAATTAGTCAGACAAGACTTCCCCTTAACAAATCCCTGCTGTGTCTGAGCTATTACTGCTGTTTTGTCTAGGTGATCCTGTATCACCTCTTTAACCAGTGACTCCAATATTTTCCCCAGAAAATAAGTTAAACTAAGAGGTCTATAATTATTTGTATCACCCTTTGTGAACTGGGGATACATTTGCACATCTCCAGTCCATGGGGACCTCCCTGACTCTAAGGATGCTCCCATAATTAGGGCTAAGGGTTTGCTTACTTCCCTTGATGCCTCCTTCAATATAACTAGATAGATTCCATTTGCACAAGGTGCCTCTTTTATGTTTAACTTCAACAATTTCTACTCCACATTACTCTCATTTATTATAAAATCATATAGCTCTCAGACCGACTGGGCTAAACGGGTGGGTAAAGTGCCTGCCTGGCAACCCAAAGGGTCGCGGGTTCGAATCCCGCCTCGGGCTTGGATCAAAGTACTGCAAAAACCTTTGGAGGTGCATTATGGCTACAGAAGCCGATGCACCAATAACTACCAAAAAAAAAAAAATATATATATATATATATATATATATATATAGCTCTCAGTTAGAGTTTACTAAACTTCTGTCCTCCCTTCCTTACAGAATTCCTCATGGTGAATGTAGTGTAGATGCAAAATAATCATTCAGTTTGTCTGCTAGCTGAGCAAGATAATCAACAGTTGAACCACCAACATCAAGTGGACCAATCTGATTCATCCCCTTCCTTCTTGAGTTTACATAGCTAAAGAACTCTTTGCTGTTTTCCTTTGCATCGTTTGCCAAAGATTTCTCGTAATCTACCTTTGTCTGCCTAACCTCCTTTGTGATTTGATTGCAGCTAGCTTATATCTGCCATAGGCTTCTGTGTCGCCTGATAATTTATATGTATTCCACAGAGTTTTCTTCTCTGCCATGAGCATAAATAATTCATTTGACATCCATTTAGGCCTGAACCTTGAACAGTATTTCTTAGTTGGTATGAAAAGCCTCGTGGCTTCCAAGATTATTTCCTTGAAGGCTTCCCATTTATAATTCACCATTGGTTTGGTAACATCATCAGTTGATCCCACTGTATAGAATTTAAAAACTGCCTGAGACCAGTGTAGTCACCTTTATGAAAACAAAAACCCTTTCCCTTTATCCTTGATGGTAGTTACATCTTTAATAAATCCCAGATCAGTACACTGTGATCACTGTCACCTAGTGGTTCCTTTATCTACAAATTCTTAATGCACAAGTAATCACTGCTGATAATCAGATCAAGAGTATTACTCCCTCTGTTGTTGTTGTTATTTGGTTTTTAGGAGCATTAGCAACTAAGGCCATATTGCTCCGGGATATGCGGTGGTCATTCCCTGACCTTTCCGCATCCTCCGCATTTGGTGGTGACGGGCTCGAACCCCGGTCTAACCAAGAAGCGTGTGCTACGCACTTCTGCTCCTTCCCACCTGGCTACGGAGGCGCCTTACTCCCTCTGGTTTCCCCTTGAACATGTTACTGTAGAAAACAATCCACAAACATCTAGCTGTGTAGAAGTGACCAATCAACAAGTTCCAGTCACTATCTGGAAAGTTAAAATCCCCAATTACAATACATTGTTTACTGCCCCACTCTATTTCTCTACACAACTGTTCGTAGTACTCATCAGAGTCATTAGGCCAATAACACACTCCCACTCTCATTTTCCCTTTCCCAGTGTTTATGAAAACAGACTCAACATTGCATTGTCCACCCATATAAGGGGATGCATTTCCTTAGATTTTATGTGTCTTTTAACTATCAGCATAACCCCTCCTCCCTTCCTGTACACATTGTACTCCCCAAATTCCAATTCCGCACTGCTTATATCTGTGACACCATGTCTCTGATATCCCAACAATATCTGCCTCTGACCAGCACTTCAAATTCATCAAATTTATTTACTATACTTCTAGCATTGGTGTACATGCAAGTAGACATGTACACCAATGCTAGAAGTATAGTGTACATGCAAGTAGACATGTACCTATTCTTATTCTTAGTTACCCTAACACAGCCCATGCATTTATTTGTTTCATGATGACTCCCACCAGTCCCTGAACTCCCCAGCACTCCACCCTCCAGGCCACTGCTCATTCTAATAGAAGCAGTGCAAGAATCACTTTCGCCTCTGCCTGTGACTACTTTTAACCTTTTAGTCTGTGAATCCCCCCAAGCTAGCAGTTTTCTGACCCACCCAACACTACCCCAATAGTATCAGCAAATTTTCTTAGACCCTTTCTATTTAAGTGTATCCCATTCCTGTAGAAGCAGTCTCTCCTGTTAGCAAGCACAGACCACAGTGGAAAAAATTCTACCCTGTGAGCTTTGCACAATCTCTCTCCAGGGCCGAATTGATTGACAATGCTCTCATCATATACTGCCTCCTATTGTTTCTGGGCAGAATTGCAGACACTTTCAAATATAATCCTAACTCATGACATTTTTTCAACATTGACCTGTACTTAATCTGCAGAACTCTTACTCTTAAGGTCATGCCAACGTGTACAACAAAATCACCTTTTGTGCCCTTAAAAAATGATATCTGCCCTACAACGTCATCAACTTTTGCCTCTGGCACACATACCCTGGTCCTGTTCCACCTATCCTTTTTGCATAATATATTACCTGTCTCCCTGACAATAGTCACCAACAATAACTACTTCCTGTGGGACCAGCGCATTCTGCCTTAGAGATTGCCACTGTGTTGACTGATGCACAGGAGTGAGCTCTGGCATTGAGTTGGGCAGATGAGAGCTTGATGGGCACCACTCTAATTTCTTCGAGGGCATCTACCCTACACCTCAAACTCTCATAGACATCCATCATAATGCTGAGTTTGCACCTAATTTCTTCACAGTGTCTGAACCTAGCACACACAAACATATTCTCCTTGGCTAGATCATGTTCTGTTCTAGACAGGTCTGCAAACATTTCACATTTCGCACATTTTTTTAGACTAATGCGTTGGAGATTCGCCCCCTTCGGTTCTCTTGGAAGCCACAATACTACTACTACTTTGTGCTCATTGCTTTGCTGCTCTAGTCTGGGTGATGATACCATTAAGTATAATTTAATTAACAATGAAATTTAATAAGATTAATAAATTTTACTGATTAATTGATAATACTATACTAATCTAACAGATTTCCAATACAGTGCTACATATTTCGCTATTTAGTTTTACATTAAACTTTACGCTATGAAGTTCGGGATTTATGTTACGCTATTCCGTATCATATAACAGTGGCGGCAAGTCACGAACAGTAAGATCTACAGACTAAGTATTAACTTTAAAAATCGCTATCTAAATTCAAATTAACCAAGGAGCTTGACTAGGACTATAAAGCTACTTACAGAAAATAATTTAGTATAACAATTAAGTCAATAAAACAACTAAATATATATAAAAACTTAGTATTCGCCGGAGCTCAAAAATCTTGGCCAGCATGGCCAAGATTTTTGCAGCTCTTTAATAACCTCATAGCCAGTTTTAAGAACTTGAATTTGAATAACTTAAGTCTACCTTGGTAAGAGGACCCCCTTCATCTGCCAATCTTGTTTCCCTTCTCTGTACATGCTCAAGCAACTCTACATCCTTCGTAAAATTAGGCCTCCACACCTGTACACAGTACTCAAGTTGTGGCCTGACCATTGCCTTATACAAAGGGATAATTACCTCCTTTTCCCTGCTAACAAAATTCATGTATATCATTGACAATACCCCATGACCTGCTCTGGCAGCCCGTCTGCATTGCTCAGAAATCTTCGTATCTGACTGCACAATCACTCCAAGGTCTTTTTCATTTTCTACCACCCTAAGTGTAGTACCACAAAGTTGGTACGTTCCTTTGGGGCACAGAAGGACATTTCAGTCCTCTTGCATCTGCAGTATTCACCGGACCTCGCCCCGTGTGATTACTCTTTGTTCCCAAAACTGGAAAAGAAACTATATCATTGAATCAATAGAGACAATTCAAAAGGCTATAACCAGCACTACAAAAGGAACATATACATGAAAACTACCAGTCCTGCTTGAACCCCTTCATGGATTATCCCAAGATATCTCTCGTTTTTAGTTTAAAAAGTTTTTTGGAACTACACAAAATATCTCAGGATACAATAATACTTCCAAATTTAGGACTGAAAGGTATTTTCTCAGGCATTTATCTGGCTAATTTTGCATTAGCCAGGTAAATCCTGAGATATCTCAGGATTTTCTTACGCCTGTTAGCAGACGACTGGCTTTCATTTTATTTATATTGTACAGTAATGTAAGAACAGTAGCACACATTCCTGTGCTGCCAGTAAGCAAAATATAATTTGCCATCCTAAATGCAGAATACTGAACCCACGAAAATAATTCACAAAAACAATATCGAAAAATATTTTGGCACCCTCTTGAACTGCCGCCTGTAAGCAACGCTTACCTCGCCTATCCACTTGGGGTGGCCGTGTGTCAGAATGTAGTTAGTTTGCGATAAATTTAAAAAATCAAGTGGAACCCACTGCTTGTGGGTTCCACTTGATTTTTTAAATTTATTTATATAATGAGTAATGAAGAGTTTTTCTTTTCCTTTCTTTTAGCTCAAGCAGTAATTTATTAAAAAAATCTGTATAATTTGCACACTTTTTGGCATGCACAAGATAACTCAGGATAACCCAAATGGGTTAATTACTCTCATGTATTTTATACAAAAATATTAATAAAAAAAAAAAAAAAAAAAACTATACAATGAGCATTCGCATGATGCATACTTTTAATCTGTAAAATAAAAAAAGTCGATCGGTTACTGCACATTTTCCAGAAAAAAATGTTCTGGGAAGGGGACTGGAAATGGCATTGGAGACATTGTGTAGATGCAGAGGGAAGTTATTTCGAGGGTGACCATTGTTATTCTGCATAAAATTCAAAATAAAAATTTTTGACTTAATCTTCTTACTTTTTTGACAGGTTGTGTATAATGCTTTCAAAATTTGCAAATTATAGGACAAACAGAAATACTGTTATTGGTTCATTAATCAAAGATTATGGATTTGCAAAGACCTGCCGTCAGTCAGTAAAGGTCACAAAAAACCGTCAGCCATTGGGAAAGGCTAGAGTTGTAACCTACATGCTTAAGATTTCATTTTTCAGAAATTAAAATTAATTAACACAGAAATTAAGTTGACCTCATATAATTACTGAAAAATAGAATCTTTTAAACCTTTAAAATCCACCCCTACCAAACTGATTGTGTTTACTGTTTTCAGATATCTACTAATGATGATAATTATAAAACTGAATATCTGAATAACAAACTATTAATCTTTCTTGTAGATTCTATTTCTATTCTTAATTCTTTTATTTGAATTCAGAATATCAACAGAGCTAAAGATAAAGTCTCTCTTACCTTTCATATTTCACCTTCTTTGAAACCTACTATTCCTCCCAACCCCCAAAAAAACAGATAACACAAAAGACCTTCCTTATAATTTATAAAGTAAGCATTTACCAACTATTTCTGTTTTCTGTGGTTGGGTCTTTAACTAAAGATTCTCCATTCCTCCAAGGGTCTTTTTTTTTAAAAAAATTGATCAAGAAATCAGTATTTTAAGAAAGGTTTCAAGGAAATCTGTTATCTGTATAAATATCTTATAAATTACTGTATAGGAATATTAAGCACTGGATTTTTTTATTCTATTTTTACGTTCAATTTCAAGTTTGAGTTTCATTTAAAAATGCGTGCGAGCGCGCGCGCACACACACACGCACACACACTATTTCGATTTTTCTATAACTGGTTTTAATTTTAGCATAATTTTGCATTTTAATTTTTTTGTTTCTTTGATTTTGGCTGCTGGCCCTTGATGACATAGTTAAAATCTTAGAATCTGCAGCTTTAAGTACCATTTATTTATTCTCACTTATTTTATTTTTTTTAAATTTTATGTAATCTGTTTTTATTTTTCAGGCACTTTTTAATTTTTTTCCCATTGTAGTCACACCTGACAGGTGAGTACAATTACCAATATGCTTATCTAATCTATTTGTCTATATATATAAATGCCAATTCAAGCAACACTAAAAAACGGAAAAGCAACACTACTTTTCCGTTTTTTTTGTTTTTTTTTTTAACATTTATTTATTTATTTATTTATTTACATTTATAGCTTTTCTCTTGCATAACTATGGGCAAGTATGGAAATGCAGTCCGTTGATGCTATGTCAGGTGTAGTCCCCCGATGAAATACTTGATTTAGCATCAATATTTACTTTGCTGACATCAGATTCTATTATTTATTAATTTTATATTTTCTTTTCTTCCCCGTTTCGGAGTACAGTACTGTATTTAGCAAATTTTTCCCGCCTTTATCTGATGTAGGCTGTCGTAACTTTCTTTTGACATTCTGATGTAATTTTTTTAAGCTTTCCGGATGTTTCGAACTGCCATCTTTACTTTTATTTATCATATTAATTATAATATACATATATTTACATTTGCATTCATTGCTTTGCGCGCTTCGGTGCATTTGCCATATCCAGTTTATTTAACTCTCTGATGTTTTATCTGTTTTTACTCTTTAATACAATCTTTTATATATTATATTATATATATATATATAGACAGACAGATTAGATAAGTAAGATTAGATTAGATAGGTAACATCTAAAGGAATGTGAATCGCATAGGAACCCATAACCAGAAACGTCACCGTAAGTCGGTACACAGTGCTGCTCATCAGTTCGTGAGAGGCAAAATTTCTGATTTACTCATTCAAGCAGTAGTTGCCGCACAAAGAGCATGTATCAATATACGAACTGTGAGCTGGCAGACATACACCTAGTGTATGGATTAGCAGAGGGCAATGGACGAGCCACTCAATGAATTTATGGAGAACGCTTCCCAGACAGACAGACAGACATGTACCGGACTACCAGTTTGTTTGGCGTGTGCATCAAAATCTGTGCGATTATGGGCCATTTAGAGGTAAAAGGAGTAGTGCGGGCAGACCACATTTGACGCAAACTCCCACCATGGAAGAAAGTGTGTTGAATGCCGTCCAGAATAATCCTACTACCAGCACACGTACCGTTGCCTGTGCTTTAGGAGTGTCTCGTTGCAGTGTACAGAGTGTCTGGCAGAGTGTCATTCCTTACACCCCTTTCATCTCCAAAGGGTTGAATTACTGCTCCCCCAAGGTCATCCTGCACGTGTGACTTTTGCGCAGTGGTTTCTCCAAGAAAGTGTTCAAGACTTGAATTTTCCAGCCTATGTTTTGTTCACGGATGAGGAAGGGAAGGCTTATTCAATCAGCACAATATTCATGTGTGGGCTCACAACAACCCACACAGTGTGCGCCCCCATGCAGGACATGTGTTTATGTAAAACATGTGGCACAACATCACTTCGCAATAAATGTGTGGGCAGGTATAGTCAGTGACTGCTTAGTCGGCCCATAACTGTTACCATCCCGCATGAACTCTGCTAAATATCGGATCTTTCTTGAACAAGTTCTACCAGGGTTACTTGACGATGTTCCAGCAAATGTGAGATGGAAAATTTGGTTTCAAAATGACAGGGCGCCTGCCCATTATGGAAGGTGTGTTCGTGACCATTTGAACAGCCGTTTTGGGCATCAATGGATTGCGCGTGGGGACCCGTTGCCTGGCCCCCATGCTCACCTGATTTATCGAGCCTTGATTTCATTCTGTGGGGGCCTCAAATCTATCGTGTATGAATCGCCTGTGGAGACGGAAATGGATCTTGTGGAGAGACTTGTCTGCGCTGCTGCTACTGTCAAAGAAACTCCAGGTGTGTTCAATCGCGTCCGCCAATCTATGCTGCATCGGTATCACACATGCATCGCGTCTCATGGTGGAACCTTTGAGCATCTGTTGTAACATCATGAAATGCATCCATCTCGTACACCATTGTTAATATTAGGTCAAATAAATGTTTGCCACTAATTATTGTTTTGTGTCATTTCTGCTTCTTGTGCCTCTGCTACAACTTTCCCATGACGTTTCCGGTTATCGGTTCCTACGTGATACTCACTCCTTTAGATGTTATCTACCCCCCTCCCCTAAACGTTTGTACCAATATTTTTGAGACACCCTGTATATACGTACACAGCAGACTCTCGATATACCGGAAAAAAAAAAAAAAAAGCAGAAATCATAAAATTCAAGTAATAAACAGAATAGGTATAACCAGTTTTTTTTTTTTTTTAATGAAAACCCCAAACACAAGAGGTATTAGAACCTATAATACTTAGTACTGTGCTTGGGTTGGAGGTTGAGAGGATGAAAGAAGATATTTGTTGACATTAGACTTGAACTTCTGTAGACTATAATTTTCAGGAAATACATATGAAGGAAGGTTGTTCCAGAAAACGGCAGTTGAATGAATAAATGAGGAAGATGAAAAGTTGATTCTGTGAGTTTGAAGGTGGACAGTAAATGGATGTTGGCGGCACGTCTTTGGACTGTTTTGAAAAAGAGAGCAGGAATTATAGAAGTCAATTGAGAAGACCAGTGCCCATGGAAGTATCTGTAGAAAAGGCATGCAGCAGAAACAGTACGTCTGTGAGACAGAGAGTGGAGGGACTCTGTTAGAGAGGAGTCATTAATTAACCTAACTGCCCTCTTCTGAATGGAATCTAGGAGCCTGTGAGTGATTTTGGGGGCTCCGCCCCAGATGTGGGAACAATATTCCATGGTAGGGAGGATTTGCGATTTGTACAGAGTTAACAGCTGTTTGGAAGAAAAGTAACACCGAGAATGAAAGAGAAAACCAAGTTTTTTAGATGAAGAGGGAGCAATATTTGTAATGTGCTTGTGCCAAGAGAGATTAGAAGTCAGGGTAATCCCCAAAAGAGATATATCATTTTGCCTAGAAATCGGAGTGTCACCAAAGATAAGCATAGGAGCAGAAGAATCCTTTTTGCGAGATATAAGACAAGACTGAGTTTTAGAAGGATTGAAATCAACTAAGTTGTCTTTGCCCTACTGGAGATCGGCATTTAAATTACCTGGAGATTGGCATCTAAGGAATTGGTAGCAGATATTCGAGAAGTTGAAGCTGATTGAGCAGGGCAAGGTTTTTCAAAATGGAAAGTGGAATGCAATGTGCTATCATAGGCAAAACTATGGATAGGATTTCCAGTCAATGGAAGAAGGTTGTTAATATACAAGAGGAAAAGAGAGGGGGGAAAGAACTGAACCTTGGGGGACACCAGGATTAGTGGAGAAGTTAGAAGACAGAGAGCCATTTACCATCACCTTCAGCGAGCAATCAGAGAGAAAACTGGATAACCAATTACAAAAACCAGTTGGCAAACCATAAGATGGAAGTTTGTTTAGAAGACCTTTATGCCAAACACAATCGAAAGCCTTTGAGATGTCAAGAGCAACTGCTTGTGTTTCACCAAACTTTTCCAAATGTTTTGCAAGTCGTAAGTAAATAAACAACAAGAAGCGGTGTTATAAGTCATCATTGGGAGATTAGTGTACCTACCTATTACCTTGCAACTCACGCTGTCTCCACACCTGTCGCTAAAAAAAAGAGATGAGGTGTTTAGTTTGTTTTAGTGCATCGCGTCAATTGTTGTGTTCCATCACACCGCAAAAGGGCAAATTTTGTTTCATTATTATTATTATTAATATTAGCTATATGGTGCAAGGAAGCCTGAGGCTTATGCTGCACTAGCCAAAAAAAATTTCTGAATTACTCTGAGTGAGTGAGTGAGTGAGAGAGAGAGAGAGAGAGAGAGAGAGAGAGAGAGAGAGAGAGAGAGAGAGAAGTGCAAGAGAATCACCAAGGAGGAGGAGGAGGACAATGATGATATCCAGCTCAAGACCCTGGGTGTGCATGTCAGGGATGTCAGAATTTTTTTTTTATGGTAACTTATTTTTTTTTTTTTTGTTTAGAAATCACAAAAAAAATGTTGGGCAAACGCAAGAGTTGTGCTTTCAATTAAACAAAAACTTGAAATTATTCAAAAGTTTGAAAACTGTGCATCTGTTAAATATCTAAGGAACCACTGTAATGTTGGTGACCAAACTATACACGATATTGTAAAAAATAAAAGGAAGCATCATATTGGACACGCAGGTAGTGAGTGGTAAGTTTTTTTCGTTTTTTACCTATCGCCATACTTTTTACGTAGGTTGCTGAACATTTTTTGATCCAGTAAGTCCCCGACTTCACATAGCTTCGGACTTACGTTACGTTATTTATATACATATTTTTTTTATATGACTGAAGATTTCAGTGAAGGGGACACACATTTTACTATAATAATGTAAAAACCCACAGAATTTCAGCTATCGGTATTATTGCAAATGCAATAAGATCGAGTTTACTACCTGTTTATAATTAATTGCACTAACAGAAAAGCCCAATAAATCAGAAAGTGCAAATTGTTTTTATTGTTTTATGGCAGTGACCTCCAGAAATGTGCTTTAGTAAAATGCGAGCTTGCGTGGAGTGATAATAGTGAGTTTCGCCTTAACCCTGTGAAGTTCTTTACAAAAAATTTTCATTTTACTGTTATCACGGTGCCGACTAAGAGAATAAGTGACAGCGGTATACTAGTAAATCTATCAAGAAAAGGAAAGCAATCGAGTTGGATCAGAAAATTAAATAATAAGGATGTATGAAAATTAAATAATAAGGATGTATGAAAACGGCCAAACATTAACAACATGTATCGCACGGAATTCAGATTTGTCAGTGGCCACAATGAACACAATAAAGGAGAAAGACAATACAAGAAGTGGTCGGCACCAATGAATGTCAACTATAATAATAACCAAAGCTAGAAATACATATCAGTTTTTACAGTTCAATAACATGCATTTTTTTCTTCCTTTTATGTTTTCTTTTCTTATGTGCCACTCCAGCTACTTCACCGCTATCCCCAGATAAATTTTTAATTGAACTAATTAAAAATATATAACTATTTTCCTTCATTCTTCTGAGGATATTATGCGGTTTTTGCTAATTTTGGCAGATCGGTGATATAGCAGCAATATTTTATTAATTTTATTAGTCATTCCCGAGTTACATGAGTAACATATCTCTTATGTATGTCAGGGACTTACTGCATTTTGGATTAACCAAGAAATCGATTATCCGGGAATATTTTTTTACCATCTATCCCAGAAAATCGAGAGTCTACTGTATATATACATAAAAAAATAAAAGAAATCACTTCAACAAATCATTACATAGAATCCTATATATATATATAGAATCATATATATATATACAGTAATACCCCGAAGTTACGCGATAGGTGGGTCCGACGAAAATCGCGTAAGTCGAATTCGCGTAAGTCGGGGTACAACTTTGCATATAAATACATATAAATTTTGCTTAATTGGGACCAAGGACTAACAAAAACACTAGTTTAGAAGAAAAATATTAATAAAATTGCAGTTCTTTATACATATTAATACAAAATATGTATTAAAAAAAACAAATGACTTACGTAAAAAAGTTATTTCGATGTCGATGGCTTTATAAAATCTAACAAATTCATCTGACGACACAGCGCGTTCTTTTTTTCACGCAGAATTTCTTCGTAGCAAGCTAATAATTTTTTTTATTCCTTGCTTTGTAGCTATAACGCGTTCTTAGTTGGAGTCTATGTTTTCTAAAATTTTTAAGCCCTTTACAATTGAGCCCTTTTCAATTTTCAACCTGTCAAGTTTGCAATTGTCATGTGCTTTTCGCCGTTGCTTCATTTAGGCCTGTAGCACGTGCAATATCACATGGTCTTTCATTTCGCTCAAAGCGTTTCACAATTTCATATTTTTTCTCTATCGACAGAGGTGGACTGGCCATAAGCCTTACCGGGGAAACCCCGGTGGGCCAGTGTGATTTTGGCCATAAACCATAGTATGAGGCCACTATAAATTTTCCCGGGTAAGAATTTTTGACCCAGTCCGCCTCTGTTTATCGATAATTGCTTTTCTTTTTCTCTCTGAATCTGCAGTGTCTTCACCAGGACGCTTCCTTTTCACACCTTTTAATTAAGTATTTTACTCATTTTTAGGGAATAAAGCACAATTACAAAACGAGGAGGCACGCTTGATACGCATAAACAAAGCTGCGCGCATGTAGCAACTGAATAAACAACACCATAAAGGCAGAGATACGCTATTAACACCTCACATTTCTAGGGGTTACTACCATAAAACAATAAAAATCCAGTTGCGTTTCTGCTAGTGAAATCTGTTATAAACTGGTAGTAAACTCGATCTAATTGCATTTGCGATTATACCAATAGCTGGAATTGTGTTGGTTTTTACGTTATTATGGTGAAAGTGTGTTTCCCCTTCACTGATATAAAAAACATAAAAGCAACAAAGTTGAATTTTGTTCATCTTTCGCTCTCATTCTCCGCCGTCGCACCGTATATCGATAACATATGAAAAACGACCTTGAAGATAGTGGGCGGCAGCGTTGCCAAACGAAAAAATCAAGAACCGCGTAACTCCGAGTTCGCGTAAGTCGGGGTATTACTGTATATATGATTCTATGTAATGATTTGTTGAAGTGAATTCTTTTATTTTTTTAACATATTTCAAGTTCAAATCAGTCAATTTTCTCTTAAACAAATTTTTATTTGTAATTTTTTAGAATTAGCATTAGTAGAGGCATTTGATGCAAGAAAGCTAGCTTATGCAGCATCAGCCAAAAAAAAAAAAATAAATAAATAAATAACCACTTCCATTTCACTCCTCTGTTCGTTCGAAATACCTGTCCAGCTGAGCCTTAAACTTATTTAGGCTATCAACTTCCATGACAAGGGATGGAAATCTGTTCCACCAACCAACCACCCGCTGGCTAAAGGCTAATTTCCTCACGTCTATCCTACATCCGTCTTTCCTCAATTTGAATTTATGCCCTCTCAGGTGATTATTCTGAGCAAGAGGAAGAATCCCATAACTTCAAAATTGTGGATTCTAGGCTAGCCAGTTGATACCAATGTAGCAGAAAGTTTTGTTCTTCTAATAAATAGGGAAAACTGAAACTGTAAGATTCAGGCTTACCATAAACTACTTTGTCAAAAATGCAAAATTAAAAAAAAAAAAAAACCCTTCAAAATTAAAAAAAAAAAAAACCTTCAAAATTAAAAAAAATAACACTTACTTCAACTGCTGAAGAGATAATATCCCTTCATCAGTAACATTGCCACAACTAATTATTTCAAGACTTATCAGGGAGTTTTTGACATAATGAAGCATAGATATGGCATGATCTTCTAAGTAGCTGCATTTACAAAACTTGATCCTTTTTAAGTGACACAAGCCATCTAAAGAAATACTGCATTAGATGATATATATAATCAGTAAAATAAATACATTAGAATCCAAAATTTAAGTAGCAAATGCAAATAGTGACTATCTCAAATTGCACTTATTGTATTTTAATACAGTAAAATCCAATAAATCTGGCATCATCAAGGACATGGCACATTCTGGATTTTTGCAAATTCCAGTATTTTGAAGTTATGCACATTGCCTAAGTGTTCAGGAGTAACTTGTTATTTTTATTAGATAATTAGTATTAGTAGTGACAAATTCTGCAAGGAAGTAATGGTTGATGCTGTATAAGTATTTATTTATGTTGATGCTGTACAAGTATTTACTTATGCAGCATCAACAGCATTCAGCAATAGTTCAGGTCAATGAAATGCCAAAAGCATTTCACTGACCTGAACTACTGGTACCACCTCCACCAATTGTTCTTGAACATATACCATCAGATCTTAAATCTGACATTTGTGATCTAATGGATGATATTGTGATGAACAAATTCACAACTCTGGAAAAGCTGTTTACACAAAGTGAATTTAATGATCTTGTGAGAGATTTAAATCTACCAAAAAGGGTCTGCAGAGCTAAAAGGTCAAGACTGAAATACAAGAATCATCTGGCCACAGGAAGTCTTTTCATAGCATAGACATCATGAAAAAGAATTGTTTCCCCATTTTTCTAAAGAAGACTCAATGATATATTACAACAAGATTCCTTCAGTTTTGAACTTTTTTTATAATTTTCTACCAGCCAACAGAGTAGAGGCTATTTACACTTCATCAAAGCAAAGCCTCAAATTGGTTCTCTTTCATAATGGAAGCAAATGTGCAATCATTCCTGTATCCCATTCAGAACACTTAGAAAACTATGAAAATGTTAAGCTTCTTTTGGAAAAAATTCAGTACAAAGATCACTGTTGGTTAGTGTGTGGAGATTTTAAAGTTATTGGTCTGCTACACGGGCCAACAACTTGGTTACCTAAAAATGCCAAAATGCCTCGTTTTGTGTATGAGTGAGATAGTTAAACAAGAAGTGAATATTTGGAAAGGCAAGTGTTGCCACCAAGACGGTCTGTGACATGAGGTTCAAAGAACATTAAAAACAAGCCACTAGCAGATTGATTCCTCTGCATATAAAGTTAGGTTTAATTAAACAGTTTGTCCAAGCTCTGGATAAAGAAGGAAATTTTTTCAAGTACATTTGTACTAAATTCCCATTGCTTATACAGGTAGTCATCGATTTACGACCTATGCACTTTACGACTGATCGACTTACGACCGGTACTGCATCTCGCACAGCGTTTCAGTCTGATCTGGGCATACATACAAGATTGTTGCTAGGAAGAATGCTATATGCACGTCAACCCTCTCTTAATGCAGTGCTCTCAGATTTTTCTACTACACTCACACGCCCTATCCGTGTGGTCCCCGAAGCCTAATGGGAACAGTTTTGCGTGTAGCGTCAGCTACACGCAAAACTGTTCCCAGTAAAGTGTGTTTGACGCGAATAAGCTAGTCTTAATCCGTTTAGTCAGCTTTGCCATCACAGTCGAACAAAACATCTTACTGATGTATGTATGTCGTGATTCATGCGTCTCAATCTCTGTTTGCATACATTGCGTTCACTATTTTTGGTTCAGTTATATTTGTGTTACAATTAGCATTTTTTTAAAACCCCTAAACATGTCAACCAAGAGGAAAGTGCCTTTGTCTACTCCTAGACCTCTCAAGAAAGAAAGAAAGGCCATTGATTTAGACACAAAATTGAAAGTGATCAAACAGCATGAAGAAGGAAAGAAGGTGAACGTGATCGCATGTGATTTTAAGTTATCTCATTCTACAGTAGCAACGATTTTGAAAGACAAAGAAAGGATTCGTGAAGTTGTTAACGGTTTGGCACCCATGTGAGCAACAGTGATAATGAAACAACATACAGGGTCCATCCATGAAATGGAAAAATTGTTTCTTTGGATGGAAGATCAGATACAGAAGCAAACACCCTTAAGCCTTCTTACAGTGCAGTCGAAGGCTAGAAGTCTCTTTCAGACACTGAAGAAACGTCCCGGAAAAGATTACACTCAAACATTTATAGCAAGTACAGGATGGTTCAAAAGATTCAAAAGAAGATTCAACCTTCATAGGGTTTGAGTCACTGAAGAATCAGCAAGTGCGGATGTGGAAGGAGCTCAAGAGTTTGTTAAAAGTATGGATGAAATAATTACGGAAGGAGGGTATCAACCAGAGTAGCTTCTCGACATGGATGAGACTGGATTGTTGTGGAAAAGGATGCCAAAATGCACTTACATTCACCAAGAAGCCAAAAGCATGCCTGGTTTTAAGGCACTTAAAGATAGGCTGACTTTGCTCCTTGGCGGGAACATCGCAGGTTTTAAACTGAAGCCTTTTTTAATTTATCATTCTGAAAATCCCCGTGCATTCAAGAATGTAAACAAGCACACTCTGCCTGTATACTTCCATTCAAACTGAAAAGCCTGGATGACTCAAACATTGTTTGAAGACTGGTTTCTAAACTGTTTTGTACCTCAAGTTCGTGAATATTGCTTTGAGAAAGAAATTCCTTTCAAAATTATATTAATCTTAGATAATGCACCAGGCCATCCACCTCACCTAGACCACCTCCATCCAGATGTAAAAGTTGTTTATTTGTCACCAAATACAACTCCACTCATTCGGCCTATGGACAAAGGGGCGATTTCCACATTTCCCATAAGGCGCACTATCTTCGAACCACTTTCGCCCAAGTTATAGCCGCAACAGACACCGACCCAGAACTATCTTTGCAAGAGTTTTGGAAACAGTACGATATTTATAAATGCATCAAAAATATTGCGGCCACGTGGGAGGCTGTAACAAAGAAATGCTTGAATGGAATCTAGAAAAACTGTGTCCAGCATTCTGTTAATACTATTGATGAATTTGATAGTGAACATGAACTTAAAATGGTTACGGAAAATATTGTAACACTGGCAAATGGACTTTCTTTAGAGATTGAAGGAAGGATGTTGAGGAGCCGCTAGAGCAAGAATCTGGAGAACTTACGAATGAAGAACTTATTGCTTTGGAAGAAGAAAGAATGGCCGAAGAAGAAAGGATGGAAGAAGAGAAAAATGAAGATGAGGAAGAACCAGAAAGAAAATTCACCACTAGAGGGTTATCTGAAGGTTTTTCTCTACTAAATAAACTTCTTACACATTTTGAGAAAATGGACCCAAACATCGAACGATTTGCAGGGATTGAACGAATGGTACAAGATGCTTTTCGGCCGTACCGTGAAATTTACGAGCAGAAAAGGAAACAAACAACTCCCACTACATCAAGTGGCGGCATTGATGACTCGCAGCCAAGCACGAGTGGTCAGTAAAATATTTCTTATCTATTTTCTACATATGTTTTGTTTAGTTCTTTAAGATAAAATATTTTTTAGGTTTTATACAGTATTTGATATCTTTTTCATATTTTTTATTTTTGTAAATAGTAAACCAATTGTGTTGTACACAACGTCTGATTTACTTAAACTGGTCCGACTTATGACCAGATCGCTTTACGACCGATTGGTTGGAACCTAACATGGTCGTAAGTCGACGACTACCTGTATATGGAAAAATCAAAGGAGGATTATTTTTTGGACCTCAAATCTGCAAGTTGCTGCCAGACTCTGTCTTGAAGAATCCATGAACTAAACTAAAAGAGATGCTTGAACTGGTATTAGAAAGGTCAAAAAAGATTTTCTTTTTACAAATCCATGTTGTGGTCTATTTAGGAATTAATCTGGCCCTGTTCCTGATGGCCGATATTGGTTGTACAATCAAGAATGACAGCAAAATACTCGGCAGATTTTATTGCACTAGAAAAAAGTTTTTTTCTAGTGCTTTCGTGGACTCTTTTCCTCTTCCTTTTAGCGTGGCCACTTTGTGTGCTTTTATTCTTTTTTTACATTCTAAAAAGAAATTACAAGACAAACAGACGATTAGAAACAATTTTTTTGCATGTTTTGTTTCAAATTACTTGTTGCAGAATAACGAAATTTATAAAATAACTGCACTTTGTGCTTTATCAGTGATCAAATGTGGAACTCCATCATTCATTAAACTATAAAGCTTCTTATATTTAACCTGTTTAATAGGTGGGTGTGAGAACAATAAGAAAATCTGTTTCGTGGTAGACACTCATCAACACTGTTAGTTGGAGTGAATGATATAAACACTTGATAAGAAGCCAGGGAACCTCAGCCTTTAATGTCTTATACATCATTGTTAATTTAAACCATCACAAATGCATTGTCAGTACAAGTGCAATAAGTCGGTGCAACTTTAATCCATTATTTCTTAGCAATGATTTCAAAGATTCATATATTTCTTTTGCAATGCATTCATTGAGTTCGATTATGTCAAGAAAAGTTGCCACAAATCAATTCTTGAAATTCGAATAGTACCATATTACAATTCCCAATATTTTTATAACACTAATGTCATTACTTTCATCAATAATTAAACTGAAGTTTCTATTTCCTAAATCAAGTTTTAAATTATCCACGAAATGTGGTGTATAGCATTGCATATTACTGAAGTACATTTTGTTCCTTGCAGTTTGAAATCCTTACTTACCCTATTGTTTGAAAAACGAAATTCACAAATGTCACTCAAATGATCAATTACCCAAAGCACAGAGCACAGCTGTGACAACTACCCAATGATCAACTATGATCAATTACTCAATGCACAGCTATGAAAAATGCTATGTTGCTTTCTGCCTTTGCACCTTCTGTATTGCCAGTTTTCTTGAATGGCAATATTCTCTGATGCTTAAAACTAATGGGCTCTTCATCTTTCTTGTGATTAATTTGTAATTATGATGCCTTTCAATATCACTTAATTTAGCTGTCAGCGTGCATGTACAATATTTACAAAAAACATTTTAAATAATCATCATCTAATTTGCAGAGTCAGTTCTTATATTTAGCATCTCTGTCATTGATCACAAAGGTTTCAGAGAAAGGAAGTTGAAGAGTTCTTGAGTGAGTGGTGCAAATTCATATTATAATTTTTCATATTATAATCTTTCTCCAATCTGTAAATGATCTACCAACAAATTTTCAATAAAAGAAATACTGATATCAGAGTAATAAAATTACAAATCATTCTGTCATATTGTAACAAAATGCAAAGAATAGTAAAAAAAAAAAAAAAAAAAAATATGATATTAGGGTCCCCCATAAATGATTACATCTACCCATATATTTATTTTGTCTGTCAACTGCGGGTGTTCTCTGGTCGATTTGTCTGTTTGCTGGATGAAAAAACCTCAGTTTCTGGGGAATAAACTTTGCTATCTACACCTGAGACTGACTAACTCAGCCACAGAGTGAAAAAAGCCCATTAAAGTTCCTTGCACCATCAACAGGATTCGAACTCAGGCCTTTTCCACAAGGTGTGGGGAAAGGATGGTGGCGATACCACTGTGCTACCTGCGCAGACAAAGAATAGATTAAAAAAATAAGTAAATAAAATAAATCTACAGCAATGAGTAACATATTAACCCCAGGGGCTCACATCTGGTGAGTATGGGCTTGGCACACCAAGAGTCCTGAGCTGGATATCATCATTCTTCTCTTTCTTGTTGATTCCTTTCTACTTCTGATTTTCTCTCTCTCTCAGGGTAACTTTGGAATTTTTTTTGGCTGGCGCAGCATAAGCCTCAGGCTTCCTTACACCATATGGCTGCTAATAATAATAATAATATATTATTATTATTATTATTATTATTATTATCACAAAACTATACGTTTGATGATCGCCAATGTCATGGATCATTCATAATTTGTGAATGGTCCATAATGTAAACATGAAAACTGGAATAATAAATTCATTTAATTTAATAATAAAATCATTTATTACAGAATCACTACAAAGTTGGCATTGCATTGTGCACAAAGCAAATCAAGGCATACTTCTCTATTCAGAGGTGTGCATTCATTGTTCACTAAGCGCAAAAAAAAAAAAAGTGCAGACAAGCAAAACAGCTTTTTGAAATTCATATTATATCTTTCTCTGATCTGTAAATGATCTTTCAACAAATTAAAAAAAAAAAATTACTGACACCAGAGTAATAAAATCAAATCATTCTGTCAAATTGCAACAGAATGCAAAGAATAGTAAAATAAATAAATCTACAGCAATGAGTAACATATATTAGTATTAAAACTGGACAATGTCATAGATCACTCATAATTTGTGAATGGCCCACATTCTCAACCTCAAAACCATAAACTTAATGAAACTTAATGCTTTGTAGTGACTGAAGTAGACGCTTTAATCTGCCTGGTCATTGCTTATTCCCTCTCTGAACACCACGGGATAAATGCTAATTATGGGAAGGGTCCCTCCCAATACACTGGTCAGGTTCAGAATGCCATACACGAGGATCGAATGAACCGCGATTGAAATGTGTCTCTAGTTAGCATAGTAATAACTCATTCCTAGTCCTTGCAGTTTTTCATTTCAGATGGAAAAAAATATATAAAAAAAAAGAAAGCCAAATCTAGCGTGATAGGCATTAAAAATGACAACATTGTCCATAGCTAGTCTGTTATGCAACAAATTTGTGTATTGTAAAATAAAACATATTACCTTCTGACAACAATCAGAGTATGCACACATAAAAAATGTAAATTCACCAACACTAAAATAAAATAAGACTGTGATGTATATTTAATATTTGACACTGGTATTGCTGAATATTTCACGACTACCTTTTATTTACTAATATTTCTATAAGTTTGGAATCAGTCTAAACAATACTCGGGTGGTGGTCAGTCACTGGGTCGATAAGAATGTGTTACATTTAATTTTAAAAACTTGCTTGTTTATGAATTAAAATCGTGAATTGTCTTAAGAAATGAATCTGTCTTTCAAATTTCGTGGGGCCCCTAGTTATACCACTGAGTTTGTGTTGAGTTCCAGCTCCAACTCAATAAATAAAATGAAGAATACTATAATAAGGAGCACAATTATTCAAATAAAAACACACCAACATTACAATACAACTTTATAGCGATGTGTACTGCGTTCGGCAGGGCAAGCGGGGTTGCTCGGCCATACAGTGAGAGCCAGACAAAAGTAATTACTTTTCATACATGTATACCCACCTTATCTGGCCCACACCTAAAGTGGGGTATGCATGTGTGAAAATTAATTACTTTTGATATTTCAAGGGATGTGTAAAAATTGGCCTTGAGATAATTACCTAGACATTGGCCAAAATTTCCACACCTTTATAAATTATACAGGCTTTGCTGTTCACATATTATGAATTTAAAAAATATATATAAATAAATAAAAAAATAATAATAAAAACTATTTTTGTCTGCATCCTTTGTACTCATTAATAAAATGCTAAACACATGTAAAAAAAATCATTGTTTTGGGTTTCACAGGAACCCTTTAACTTAAACAAAAACTTTTTCCTTCTCTTCTTTCTTTACTCTTTTTTTTCATCTATTCATTTTTCCTTTTTTCGTTTAATTTTAATTTTTCTGCCAAGCGCGGGGCCCGATTGGGCCCAATCGGTCCAACTGCATAAGGCCAGCCCTAGATTTGTGCATTCCTTTGCAGCCTCTTTATATGACAGGATAAATACCATCTGTACCTTACTCATTTTCAAACTCTGTAGTTTTTTCGTTAGATTTTCTTGTGTAGTATTAATATCATGTATCTTATAGCGTGCACAGGTATATTAGTGCCACATACCCCACCCAGAAAGGACTTTCTGCTGTGAAGATCGATATAAGGTATTCAGCTCACCAGCAACATCTGTGGATTATCTATGATCCAGCCATTTCCAGTGAGCATAGGTCTTATTTGCTTTACTCTTTTGCTCTTAGTACTTACATATGAATAAAACTCCTTGTCACCATTCCTGGCTCTCACAGCCAATGCCTTTGCACACTCGGACATCATATGCACAACCCCTTCTGAGACCTTTTTACAAATCAACTTATAATTATTATACAAATCGGGGCAGCCTGTCTGTAATTGTTTCATTCTGCCTTTTCTGCTCTATCAAACTCACTAAATGCTTTGCCATCCATTTTTCACATCCTCCTTGTGTAGTATCTCCTTAACAGAATGGAATGACCAGACTAGTGGCTCCGATGATGAATGTATTAAAAGTATCCCACAGCACCATTATACTTTTTGCTCTTATATATTTCATCCCACCTGACCGAGTCCAAAATTAAAACTCTTGCCCATATCACTGACTATCAAAATCTTGTTTGTCATTGTCAATTTTAGGATCAGGACCAGGGTCATTTGCTGCTAACTGTTCCCATACAATCACATTCATGATATTCAGGTTATATGGTAATGACTAGATCAAGAATATTCCCATTTCTTGTAATCGCCATAACAAGTGAATAAAATTATAGCCATTAAATTGATTCAGAAAACTGGCTCCATAGGCTGAGTTGCCAGTCCACAATATCCAATCAATAAATAAATTGAAATCACCAATAACAAGACATTCAGACTTAGTTGCCATTCAACCTGTATACAGAAATTCTTATCAAACTCATCCCTATTATGCAGTCTGTACAGCACTCCACTCTCAACTTTCCTTAACTACTAAGTATCTAACAACACGCAGACTCTATGCTTACCTGAAAGAGCTCTTAATCAGGGTACAATCAGCATTGCAGAGAATACAGTTGTGCTCTAAGTTAACAGGAGCCAAGAAATACATCAGTCTACTATAGGCCTCCCAACGCTTGAAATTGAAATCCACACCCTTTCCTGTTACTACTGAATTTTGGATGCTACCCATTTTATGACATTTACGACATTCAAACTACAACAATAATAACAATACAATGACAAACAATGGGTAGTGACCAAAATGTCATAAAAGTGATAACTTCTAAAGAAATTGTAAACAATTCACTGGAATTACAGTAAGGTCTTTAAAGCTTTCCAATTTAATTGCAGAATCTATATTTCCTAATTTTTTATTAAATTATATTAAAATATCTGTGTCACACATATTTTAAGAGAGTGTCCGTACCAGCTTGAGGTTTCATTTTAGTCAATTCAGTGTATGAGAAATGGAGTTTTTATAGTACACTAACTATTAAAAATATCAAATAGTGACTTTAATATCTAAGCTTTAGTGCCTTTGTACACTGAATTCACAGCACACACACACACCTTGTGCTAGCCCTGCTAAGAATGATTGATTATATGCTTACCAAGGTGGGGAAAGCCAACATCCATGACTACAGAATCTGTAGCATCTATTTCTTCAATTTTATATTTCTGAAAACTTGCAGATGGTAATGTATTATAATCAGTCTGCCACTTTTGCATATCTTTCCACTTAACAGATGCCCCACATCTAATTAACCATTCAGCTGCTGCACGATCAGGTCCAACTTCTTTTATTCTTGATGGATCCACTCTAAAGTTAAATAAAAATAAATCAAGAACATCAAAAATAAGTTGTGTACAAGTCAAATGTATTTGTATATAATGTTGTTGTTGTTGTTGTTGTTTGGTTTTTAGGAGCATTAGCAAATAAGACCATATTGCTCCGGGATATGCGATGGTCATTCCCTGACCTTTCCACATCCTCCATATTTGGTGGTGATGGGCTCGAACCCCAGTCTAATCAAGAAGCGTGTGCTACGCACTGCTGTTCCTTCCCACCTGGCTACGGAGGCGCCAGTTTTGTATATAAAGAATATAGAAACTTGAAAATTACTGCAATACTTGTTCTTCATATAAAAGCTGTGTTCACAAAAAATTTTAGATTTGTAATTATCTTCTCCTCTACGAAGGGCATTGAAGTGTGGAAGGTGAATGAAAATGGTAACTGTCGAGAGAATCAAGCACTGTGCAGTTGCTAAGTACCTTTATTTAAAGAAAATATCACTGAAAGAAATTCATGAAGACATGCAACAAATATTAGGGGAATCTTGTCCTTCATATGCCATAGTCAAAACTTGGGTTGAAGAATTTAAGACTGGTCGAGACAGTGTTGAAGATGCACCTCGCACTGGAAGGCATGTTACTGTGTAGACAGCTGAAAATGTAGATGCCATTCATGATCTGATCACGTTAAACCACAGAATAACATTGAAGTTGAACACAATGAGACAACATTCAACATCTCACAAGCAAGCTCATGATGTGATGAATGTTTTATTAATGAAAAAAGTTTCTTCAAGGTAGGTCCCTTTAGCACTGAATACATATCAGAAGTGGGAAAGAGTAAGATACTGTCATGAGACTGTGTAGCATTTTGAAGCTAACAAAGGGTCAGTTTTGGGGGCAGCACATCGCTATGAGCAAAATATGGGTGCACCACTTTGACTGTGCAACAAAAGAACAATCAAAACAAGAGAAGCACCCCCTCTTATCTCACTCCTAAAATGTTCTGAGTGCAGAAGTCATGGAATCTGTCTTCTGAAAGTATGGAACTTTATGGAAGGTGCCACTATCAAGTATTATTCTAACTATTGAGATATTTCCACAGGGAATTTATACACAAGAGGTGAGGGAAATTAGCCAAAGGAGTCATCTTGCATCAAGACAATGCACTGCAGCACTGCATGACTGTGGAGTCGAACTATTATAGCATCCGCCCTGCTCGTCGGATTTGGTTCCATTGGACTATTTTCCCATTTCCAAATCTCCAAAAGGACAGAAATTCAATAATGGCAATGCTGTGATGGATGCAGTCAACAAGTGGATTGAGTCAAAATCTTCTGAATTTTACTAATTTTTTTATGAAAACCCCTTTTTTTTTTTTTTTTTTTTTTGCTAGTTGTTGGCGCATCGGCTTCTGTGGCCATAATGCACCTCCCAAGGTTTTTGCAGTACTTTGATCCAAGCCCAAGGCGGGAATCGAACCCGCGACCTTTGGGTTGCCAGGTAGGCACTTTACCCACCCGGCTAGCCCGGTCGGCCAAAAAAACCCCAAGCACAAGAGGTATTACAACTTAGTACTGTGCATGGGTTGAAGGTTGAGAAGATGAAAGAAGATACATGTTGACATTAGACTTGAATTTCTCTAGATTGAAATTTTCAGGAAATACATATGAAGGGATGTTGTCCCAGAAAACGGAAGTTGAATGAATAAATAAGGAAGAAGAAAAGTTGGTTCTGTGAGTTTGAAGTCGGACAGTGGTGATGACCGGTTGCGGCACATGTTCAGACAGGTTTGGAAAAGAGGGCAGGAACTATAGAAGCCAATTCAGAAGAACAGTGCCCATAGAATTATCTATAGAAAAGGCAAGTAGCAGAAACAGAACATCTATGAGACAGAGGGTGGAGAGACTTTGTTAGAAATGAGCCATTAGTTTTACCTAACATCTTCTGAATAGAATCTAGAAGCCTGAGAGAGAGAGGGATATTTGGGGGGACCACCCCAGATGTGAGAACAATATTCCATGGTAGGTCAGATTTGCAATTTGTACAAAGTGAACAGTTGTTTGGAAGAAAAGTAACGTTGAGAGCGAAAGAGAAAATCTAGTTTGTTTAGATGCAAAGGAAGCAATATTTGTTATGTGCTTATGCCAAGAGAGATTTTATAAATCAGGGTAATCCCAAATAGAGATATATGATCTTGCCTAGAAATTGATGTCATTGAAGATAAGCATTGGAGCAGAAGAATTTTTTTTTGTGAGATATAACACATGATCGAGTTTTAGAAGGATTGAAGTCAATTAAGTTATCTTTGCCCTCACTTGAAAATTACTTGGAGATCAGCATTTAAGGAACTGGGAGTGGATATTCGAAAAGTTGAAGCTGTAGATGGAAGCTTATTTTGGAAGACCTTTATGCCAAATATGATCAAAAGCCTTTGAAATGTCAAAAGCAACTGCATGAGTTTTGTCAAACTTTTCCACTGAATTTGTAAATAGAATGAGTAACAATCTAGAATATCACCAGTGGATCGACATGGACAGAATCCATACTAGCGAGCATTCATCAGATGGAAGGTCTCTAGATACTTTAGATACTTTAAAAGTTGGCGGTTAATTTATTTCTCCATTACTTTAGAAAGAATAGAAATAAGTACAATGGGATGATACTGGATGAGAGGTAATTTTATCACCCTTTTTAGGAATTGGCTGGATATGAGCAAATATAACATATACAACACAGAACATAAAAAAAACATATACAACACAGAACATAAGTAAACTCAAGAGCACCGGTTTTTTAAAACAAGTGGAGAAATACCATCAGGATCTGGAGCTTTCTTAGTATCAAGGTTGTTCAAAATCTTTCTGACATCATTCTGACAGAAGACCACAGGAGGCACTGAATGGAGTGTACTGGATATGGTAGGAAGTGGTTTATCAAGATCACCAATACACGAGTTAGAAGAAAAGCGGGATGCTAGGAGGTCGGCTTTATCTTTGGTTGAAGTAGCAATAGAACTATTTGGTTTTGACGGAGGTGGGAATATAGATGGGCAAATGTTATGGCCAATAGATTCGGCAAGAGACCAGAACGATCAACTGTTTGTTGTTTGTTTGTTATTTGGTTTTTAGGAGCATTAGCAACTAAGGCCATATTGCTCCGGGGATATGCGGTGATCATTTCCTGACCTTTCTGCATCCTCCGTATTTGGTGGTCACGGGCTCGAACCCCGGTCTAATCAAGAAGCGTGTGCTACGCACTGCTGCTCCTGCCCACCTGGCTAGGGCGGCGCCTTAAATGATCAACTACCATTAGGATAAGAAGCAAGTTTTCTACTCTTAGCCTATTCAAAATCTAGTTCAACTGCACAACTGCTTTACAATTGTAGCGAGCTTAGGTGTAGGCAGAAAATAAAGCTGGAAATTTGGATAAAAGCCAATCGTGATATGCAACATTTTTATCTTGAACAGCCTTAGCACATTTATTGGAAAACCAAGGTTTAGATAAAGGATGAGATTTTAAGGTTGAGTCTGGAACAAAGGGTTTAATTCCTAAAAGAATAATTTCACTGAAATGATCTGAGCAAACGTTGACATCAGAAGATTTAAAACAGTAATCCGACCAAGGAAAAGAAGAAAAGAAATCTGACAGATCATCCCATTTTGCATTCTTGTAATGCAAAAACAACACAGTGTTAAGAATGGCCACGAGAGAAATGCACCCTTGGAGAAGAAGCCATCACCAAGTTGTGATCTGAGATACCTAGTGGACTACTCATCTCGACCCTGTACCTAGAGGGTATGTTTGTGAGAAAAAGATCAAGAGTGTTTCTGCGTGGTTAGGATTGTCTGGTATTCTGGCAAGTAATAAGTAATTTGGCAAAAGTCAAAATCTTGACCAGTTGAGCAAGTGTGACTAGAAAACAGAAGCCAGCTGGAGTTGTGAACATTAAAATTACCAAGGAAAATTACCTCACTGTTAGGAAAGTTGGACTGGAGAAAGTCAACTTTCAAAGAGAGGAAGTCATAGAGTTCCAGGTGGTTAGTGGAGTTGGGAGAATGGTAGAGGCAATAGGTGAATTTGACAAAATGTGGTAGAGAGATTTTAAGCCAAGTGGGAAAGATAAAGAAGATCAAAAAGAGGAGATTTAAATGACTAAGTTTCTGAAAGGGAATATCAGAGCAGACATGCAGGCTCAAAGGTGGTATACAAGTACCACCTTTGAAGCGAAAGGAATCATACAGCGAATAATTTGAACATCTGAGATGGGCAGTGGTTGAATCAAATAATAATTGGGATTCTGTCAGAAAGAGTACACAGAGTTTGGCAGAGAGTAAGCGAAAATAGACATTACTGGAATTGGAACTGAGACCACGCATATTTGTGAACTGAACAAGTATCCGAGAGGTTTCAATCTTTTCACAGATAAGGTTGTTCTATTACTTTGACAATTCATGATGTATTCAGTAGTAAGTAAAGGTTGGTAGGAGACATGCTGCATGAAATAAGGAAAATCCTGGATATAGCATACACATAGCAAGAATGAACCCAGCTCCTTGACATAACATGGCCTTGACAATGCGCCCTGCACACACACTATTTAGATTCCCTACACTCACTATCTGGCAGAGTAGGGGTGGTGAGATTATATACTAGCTATGGAAGCCTCTCAGAGCATTAACACTAGATTCGGTCCATTGGACTATCTAGCAGCCAGCCTGCAAACACTGTTTCAGAGCTGTCGCCTCAAAATGCAAGGAAGATTGGATCTTGCCAGAATATCCACCACAAGCTGAAAAGACATTATACATAATGACAGAAGAGATGGGGGGGGGGCTACCAGAGCTTTGCTCTATAGACTTAACATAGGTTCAACCACTTCATGCTGCCAATAAGCAAAGTGGTGGTATTACACTCGTTGCTTATAACAAACTATAATCTGCATTAAACTATAATTATAATTTTGCAAACTATAATTTCTGACTTTGTTTATTAATTTCTCATTTGCTTTTAAATTGAGGGAATTCTTTGTTCAGTGCCTGTTTATTGAATGAAATGCAATTCTCTGAAAAAATTAAATCAAAAGCATGCAACTTTTCCTCAAAACTGGCTGACCTTGTCTGCGATGTGAAACAAAGTCTATAAAAACTCTATGGGATTAGAATTAAGGTGTGTTCTGCATTTGGGTAGGAAAATACAGAACAGAATGACTGTGCCAGTCATGAGAACCTGCAGACAGGTATCCAGTATACATTGTAGCCAGCTGATGAGAGTCACGCTGATTTTATTTGAAAGAAAACTGGTGGACCATGCCAGAAAGTGTGTTGACTTAGAGAGGTTTGCTGTTTGTTATTTGGTTTTTAGGAGCATTAGCAACTAAGGCCATATTTCTCCAGGATATGCGGTAGTCATTCCCTGACCTTTCCGCATCCTCCATATGTGGTGGCGACGGACTCGAACCCCGGTCTAATCAAGAAGTGTGTGCTACGCACTGCTGCTCCTTCCCACCTGGCTAAGGAGGCACCTCACTTAGAGAGGGGGAAGGGGCTTTACTTTGGGGGGATTCACAGACTAAAAGGCTAACAGTACCTGCAGGCAGAGGTAGGTAAAAGTGATTCTTGCACTACTTCTATTAGAATGAGCAGCGGCCTGGAGGGCAGAGTGCTGGGGGTTCAGGGACTGGTGGGAGTCATCATGAAACAAATAAATGCATGGCTGTGTTAGAGTAATGAAGAATAAGAATAGGTTCATGTTTACTTGCATGCACACCTATACTTCTAGCATTGGTGTACATGCAAGTAGACATGCACTGGTGTACATGCATTGGTGTACTTGCATGTACACCAATGCTAGAAGTATAGTAAATAAATTTGATGAATTTGAAGTGCTGGTCAAGACATCAAAGGCAGATATGGGGATATCAGAGACCTGGAGTCACACAGATATAAGCAGTGCAAAATTGGAAATGGGGAGTACAATGTGTACAGAAAGGATAGAAAGGGAGAAGAGGTTACGCTGTTAATTAAGAAAAAAATAAAATCTAAGGAAGTACATCCAGTTGACATAGATGGACGGTGTAATGTTGAGTCAGTTTGGGGTGACATAAGACTGGGACAAAATAAAAATGAGTAGGAGTGTGTTATAGGCCTAATGACTCTGAGTGCAACAAAATTGTACAGAGAAATAGAATGGGGCAGTAAATCAGATTGTGCTATATTTTAACTTCCCAGATAGTGACTAAAACTTGTGGATTGGTCATTCATGCACTAGCAAGACTTTTGTGGATTTACTGGATGACTGTTTTCTGCAGCAGCATTTTCGAGACGCAACCAGAGAGGGTAATACTCTTGATCTGGTTATTCATGTATAAAGAATTTTCAGATAAAGGAACCACTAGGTGGCAGTGATCACAGTGTATTGATGTGGGATTTACTTAAAGATATAATTAAAATCAGGAGTAAAGGGAAGGGTTTTTGCTTCTGTAAAGGTGATTACAGTGGTCTCAGACAGTTTTTAAATTCTGTACAGTGGGATCAACTGACGATGTCACCAAGAGCAAATGCTAAGTGGGCATTCAAGGAACTAATCGTTGAAGCTACTAGGCTTTTCCTACTGATTAAGAAATATTGTTTAAGGTTCAGGCCTAAATGGATGTCAAATGAACTAATGAGACTCGTTGTTGTTTGTTGGATTTATTGGTGCAAGGGCTACTAAGGCCATAATGCACCTATTTCAATCTTATTTGGTACATGATTGTTATATTAAATAAAAGGATTCAGATCAGGTGATATTTGTTTATCATTTTGAGGAAGGTAAAAACATCATTAATATCTTGTTGGTCTCCAAGAATCTGTTGTAAGGTAAGTTTATTAGAAGAATATAGATGTGAAGAGAAAGCTGTTTTTCATTCTCTCAGATATAATGGACATTCAATGATCAAGTGGTTTACTGTGAGTTGAGTTTGACAGTTGCTGCATAGTGGAGGGTCATCCTGAGTGAGTAAATAACTATGAGTTAGGTGAGTATGTCCTATTCGAATTCTAGCAAGTACTACTTCTTCCTTTCTATTGCCTCTTAGGCTTGATAGCCACTTCTTGTGATCGTTTTTAATCTGAAAAAGCGTATTGCTTTTTTATCCCTCCCAAATGGATAGCCATTTTTTTCTAACATTGCTATGTATGATGCGTTTTAAATCTGTGTAAGGTATCTGCATGTCTGATTTTATGTGACTGGCATTCTTGGCTGCAAGATCCGCTTGTTCGTTTCCTCTGATTCCAGAGTGCCCAGGTATCCAACAGAAAATTAATTTTTGCCTGTTTGCAAGAAGCTGCACTAACTTGGTTTGAATTTGTTGTAGAAACGGATGACTGGAAGGAAATTTACACTGAAGAACAGATGCAGCACTTAAGGAATCGGTGTAGATAACAGTTTGAGGATATAATGACTGTTTTACATTGTCCAGAGCCATCAGGATAGCATACAGTTCTGCGGTGTAAATACTGTACTCCAAAGGGAGCTGCTGGGATATTGTAATGTTTGGTAGAACTTTTTTTTTTTTTTTTTTTTTGGTAGTAGTTGGCACATCGGCTTCTGTGGCCATAATGCACCTCCCAAGGTTTTTGCAGTACTTTGATCCAAGCCTGAGGCGGGATTCGAACCCGCGACCTTTGGGTTGCCAGGCAGGTGCTTTACCCACCTGGCTAGCCCGGTCGGCTTGGTAGAACTGCAGCTGCTCCAACTTTACTATCTGTCTTGGAACTATCAGTGTAAATTTGGGTAAAACTAGAGAACTGAAAAGAGTGAGTTGCATGGATCTGCTGAATACTGAAATTTGGAAGTGCATTCTTTCCCCATTGTTGGAAGTGTTGGTCAACATTGGCCAAGGGTATTTGCCATGGTGGCATAGCCGTGCTAATATCTAGAATTATGCCATTCATATTTAGTTCCCAGCACGTAGTTATGCTTTGTAATCTAATGCCACATGGTTTATTCTGCAAAGGTTTATTTTGGTACAAATTATGCCATTTTGGGGTGAATGCTTTATAGGATGATGTGGGAAACTTCTGATTTTTGCTGCATAATTTAATAACAGAGCTTGCTGACGAAGAAATAGGGGTGGTTCGTGTGCTTCCGTATAGAGACTCTGAACTGGCGATGTACGAAAAGCTCCCAATGCAATTCGGAGGGCATTGTGATGTACTGGGTCGAGCCATTTTAATACACTTTCTCTAGCTGAGGCATATGCAGGTGACCCATTGTCTAGTTTGGATCTTATGAGCGACCGGTATAAGTGCAGCAGCATGTACCGATCTGCACCCCATGACATAGCGGAAATTGCCCTGAGGAGATTCAGCTTCTTTAGACAGGTTGTATGAATATGCTTAATATGCTCTAAGAAACAAAGTTTTTTATCCAGATTTAGTCCAAGAAAGCTAATACTCTGTTGAAAAGAAATTGGATGAGAATCGAGATGTAAATCGGGATCTGGATGTAAATTCCGTTTACGGCAAAATGAATTGCTGTTGTTTTTTGTTTTGAAAGTCTGTATCTATTATTTTTGGCCCACTGAACAAGCTTGTTAATTGTACCTTGAAGCTGCCTTTCAATGAAACACATGTTTTGTGAGTGGCTTGAGATTGCCAGATCGTCGGCATACAGATAAGTTTCAACTGTGTCGGGAATACATTTGGTAATGGAATTAATCCTGAGAGAGAAGAGCGTGGCACTAAGCACAGAACCCTGAGGTAACCCCTCTTCTTGCACAAATGTTTGCGAGAGAGCAGAGTGAAACGTACCTGAAAGGTCCTATTGCTCAAAAAGTTCTGGATAAATTTTGGAAGATGACCACGAATACCGGATTCATAGAGATCATGAAGAATTCCATACCGCCAGGTTGTATCAAAAGCTTTTTCGATGTCAAGACATATCATCACTAGGCGTTCGTTCCTGAGAAATGCATTTCGGATGTTTCCTTCAGCTTTGACCATAAGGTCAAGTGTTGATCTAGTTCTTCGAAATCCATATTGATTTTGACTTAGAATGCATTCAGTCTCTAGGAACCATGTCAATCTGCCATTAATTATTTTTTCTAATGCTTTTCCTATACAACTAGTTAACGCTATCGGTCGGTAATTTACTGGATCTGAATGGTCCTTTCCTGGTTTTGGGAAAGCTAATACAATAGAATGATGCCAACTAGTAGGGTAGTAGTCTTCGCCAAAGATTCTATTATACAGTTTTAGCAGAGCAGAAAGGGATTCTTCACTCAAGTGATATATCATGGTATAGTACACTCCATCAGGACCAACAGCACTAATTTTGGATCTTGCAAGTGCGCTACGTAACTCTGACATGGTAAGGGGTACATTATATGGATGCTGTCGTGAAGTATTGAAATTGAGATTATATTTTTCTGCTTGTACTTTATGTGCCTGGAAACTTGGCTCAAATGCGGTTACAGCAGAGATTTTTTCAACGGTTTTACCTAATGTATTAGAAATATCGAGAGGATTGCAGATTTCTTTGCCTTTTAGATATATTATCGGAGTGGTTATAGGTGGATATTTTCCATTAATTCTTCGAACTTTAGTCCAAACAGTTCTGATATTTGTGGTCCTGTTTATAGAAGAGGCATATTTAGACCATGTCTCTTTTTTGCTTATTCGTTGTATGTGACAAGATTTAGCTCTAGCTTTCTTGAACTGTATGAGATTAGCTGTGGTTGGGTATTTACGAAATAAGTTCCAGTATCTATTCTTCTCTTTTTTTGCATTACTACAGGCTTCGTTCCACCATATTTTTGGGTGGGAGCGAATTTTCATGGATGATCTGGGTATACTGGTTTCTGCAGCTGCTATCATTTGCTGAGTTATGTAAGTTACGGCAGAGTCAATGGTGAGAGTCTCAATAGTCTGAATATCTAGATGTGCCAGCTCTTGATATTTCTTCCAGTTAGCTTTGTCGAATTTCCAAACAGTTTTTATCTCAGTTTGAGGAGGAGAGTTAGCCGATAGTGTGCATATTACTGGAAAGTGGTCACTATTTCGCAGGTTATCAGTGACCGTCCAATCAATAAGAGGAAGGAGGTTTGGCGAGCATATTGAAAGATCAATTGCAGAAGTTGACCTTGAGGAAAGATGCTTGTTTGTTGTTTGTTATTTGGTTTTTAGGAGCATTAGCAACTAAGGCCATATTGCTCCGGGATATGCGGTGGTCATTCCCTGACCTTTCTGCATCCTCCGTATTTGGTGGTGATGGGTTCGAACCCCGGTCTAATCGAGGAAAGATGCACGTATGTGTGAGTCCCATTGTTTGATAATGTTAAGTTGTGCCTTTCAAGAAATTTTTCAATTAACTGACCTCTCTTATCAAGGCGCGAGAAACCCCATAGGGGGTGATGCCCATTCTAGTCACCCAAGTCACCCAAAAAACCAGTACTGAACAGATTGTTCAGTACTGGTTTTTTGATTATTTCTTTCAGAGCTTGTTTGATTAACTGGCTGTTGTACAAAATTTTTATCTGGCAGTATTGTCAATGGTGTGTTTACCGAATGAGTTGATTGTTGTTGGGTAGGCTGTTCTTTTAGTGTAGAGAGGACTGACCTGGTCCAATCAGAAATTGAGATGCTTGGCGGAACTGAACAATCTGTTTGTACTGTTATGGATCATTGCTTTTTTACAACTGAAGAATAAGATGGCAATTTATTTGAAATTAAACAATGTCTTTTTGCTTCTTGGTATGGCACCTTGTGTTCTACTTTGTACTTTTGTATATTCTTTTCAGTCTGCCACTGGATGCACTCCTTTGAAAATGCTGAATGATTCCCCTTACAGTTTGGGCAGCTTTGTATTTCAGTGGGGGCAGTCTGTGTGAACATGCTCTTTTGAACCACAGGAGGCACAGGTGGTTACACCCCTGCAGACTGCTTGTGAGTGTCCAAATTTTTGGCATTTAAAACACCGGACTGGGTTTGGAATATAAGGTCGAATTTTGCACCTTAAATATCCAGCTTTAACAGTTGTTGGTAAAATTGGTGTTTTAAATGTAAGAATGACCGTTCGGGTAGGAGTAAGAACCCCATCTTTCTTAATGACTATCCTTTTGGCATTTATTACATTTTGATCGCCTAATTCCTGAACGATTTCCTCCTCAGATACATTAAGGAGATCCCACTCGGCTATTACCCCTTTAGAGAAGTTTAAGGTGGCATGCGGGGTAACCTTTGTGGGAATTCCACCAAAAGTCGATATTTTTAATAGTTTTTCCGAGTGTTTATTCTCGTTCATCTCCACAAGAAGGTCTCTGGATTTTAATCTTCGAACCATTTTTGGTGGGCCTGCCACATTCTCAAGACATTTCTGTATTAAGAATGGGGAGAGCTTACTCAAAGGATTGTCAGTCAAAGAATGCAGTATCAAAAAAAGAGGAGCAGGGGTTTCTGTTCCTTCTTTTTTCTGCCGTTTTGCATTACCTGCATTTAAGTCTTCTCTGTTTGAGAGATCTGGATCATGAGATCCATAAGTGGCATGTCCATTTATGTCCATCTTTGCTCCTTTTTGCCCCGGGAGAGTGTTTTTCTTCTCCCAGGTTACCAGCCCCGCCACGTGGAGGCAGGAGCAGTGCCACCAGTGACCAAGTGGTTTAGAGGTTTAGTTAGGTTAGTACAGATTATATATATATATACACAAGGAAAGAAAGGTGTATTTCCTTTCTGGACTCTACTTCAAAGCTTTTAAGTAAAGAATCACTTATGAAAAACAAGAAGAATAGTGACACTGGAAAATAAATATAACTAATCCACTGAGAAAGAATGCTATGTATCGCACAAAATATCGCTTGGGCACTATCGCTTGGCACTCGGGGCCAATGAGACTCGTGGCAGAGAATAAAATGCATGGGATGCATATAAATTATTAGATGACACAGAAGCCTAGGGCAGATATACAATAGTCTATAATTAAGTAACAAAGGTTAAGCAAGCAAAGGCAGATTATGAGAAATCTTTGGCAAATGATGCTAAGATAAACAGCAAGGACTCTTTACTTATACAAACTCTAGAAGGAAGGGGATGAATCAGATTGGTCCACTTGATATCGATGGCTCAACTGTTGATGACCGTGCTCATCAACAGTGGAGAATTACAGTGCCTGGAGACTAGGCACCTGTGAGGTGATCTGATTGAGGTGTATAAAGCCTTGAATGGTTTGAGCATGCTCAGTGCTGATGGGATTCTTCCTCTTGCTCAGAATAATCGACTGAGAGGGCATAAATTCAAATTCAGGAAGGACGGTTGTAGGATAGATGGGCAGAAGTTTGCCTTTAGCCAGCGGGTGGTTGATTGCCGGAATAAACTTCCAGCTGTCATTGTAGAAGTTGAAAGCTTAAATAGATTCAAAATAGATTCAAGGCAGAACTTGACAAACATTTGGAACAAGCAGATGGGTGAAATAACGTTTTTTTTTTTTTTTTTTTTTTGGCTGATGCTATATAAGCTTGCTTTCTTGCATTATGTGCCTTTGCTAATGCTAATGCTACTGTTATTAGTGGAGTCCCTCAGGATTCAGTGTTGGATCAATTGCTGTTTTCTGTATTCATAAATGATATTGATGATGGTATACCAGGCTTAATATCCAAGTTTGCAGATGATATGAAGGTTGGCAGGGTTGTTAAGAACACTAATGACAGTACACTGCTGCAACAGGATTTAGAAAAGTTGAGCAGATGGGGTGAGAGGTGGCAAATGAAGTTTAACATTAACAAATATAAAGTACTACATATGAGAAGCAATAACCCCAGAGTAAAATATCAGCTCTGTGGTACTACACTGACAGGTATGTTTGTGTCAGATGGCACCTGGGATTTCTCCCATCTCCGCCATACTACACTGACAGTGGTAGAGAATGAAAAGGACCTGGGGGTAATTATGCAGGCAGATATGAAGTTTTCTGAGCAGTGCAGACGGTCTGCAAGAGTAGCACATGGTTTCTTGTAAATGATATACAAGAATTTTTCTAGCAGGAATAAGGAGGTAATTATCCCCTTGTATAAGGCAATTGAAAATGTGAATTGGAATATCATCGGTTTGGCTGAAACAAGAAGAAGATATGAATCACTTATAAGTTTATCAAGTGGAAATCTGCTGTACACCAATGGAAACAGTGAAAGGAGTGAAGGTGAAGTTGGGTTTCTGGTCCATAAAGATTTTAAAAACAACATTTTGGAATTCAAAAGTACATCACCAAGGGTGTCAAGACTAATAATCAAGATTTCTAAGAGGTACAAACTAAGGATTATAATGATTTATGCACCAACATCGAGCCATGATGATGAAGAGGTTGAAGAAATGTACACCAAAATTGAGAGTTTTCTAGATGAGCAGAAAACCCACTACACTATTATTATGAGGGACTTCAATCCTAAGGTTGGAAAAAGGCAAAACAGCGCAGAAAGAGGAACTATAGGAAATTTTGGAATTGGTGAAAGAAATAAAAGAAGTGAAAGACTTGTGGAATTTGCAGATTCTCAAGGACTGTCAGTAATGAACACTTTTTTCAAGAAAAGGGTGAACAGAAAGTGGACATGGAAGAGTCCAAATGGATTAACAACTAATGAAATCGACTTCATCCTCACTAACAGAAGATATATTGTGAATGATGTTACCGTCCTGAATAAGGTAAATGTTGGAAGTGATCACAGAATGGTAAGATGTACACTTGATATAGGTGTAGGAAAGGAAAGGAAAAAACTGACTCGAGTAATTAATACAAAGGTCTTTGAGATAACAGAGGAGGAGAAAAAGCAGTATGCACTGGAACTTAAGAACAAGTTTGAGCTTCTGCAGACTGCTGAGGACCAAGATATCGACGAGGAATATTATAACTTTCTGAAAGTGATAAAGCCCAAGAAGCCTATAGGGAAAAAGAAATCTAAAGAAGAAAAAATTAGTCAAATAACACTTGTCATGATGAACCGAAAACAACAAATGAAAAGCAAGAAAAACACTTACAGGGAGAAAATTGAGTATACTGAATTATGCAAAGCCATTAGAAAGAGATTCAGAGAGGACATAAGAAGATTTAACACAAGAAAAGTAGAACAAGCATTAAGGGAAAACAAAGGATTTAAATCATTAGCATTAGCATTAGTAGAGGCATTTGATGCAAGAAAACAAGCTTATGCAGCATCAGTCAAAAAATAAAAAAATAAAAAATAAAAATAAAAATAAAAAAAATAAATAAAATAAAAAATAACCACTTCCACTTCACCCCTCTGTTCGTTCAAAATACCTGTCCAGCTGAGCCTTAAACTTATTTAGGCTATCAACTTCCACGACAAGGGATGGAAGTCTAATCCAACAACCAACCACCTGCTGGCTAAAGGCAAATTTCCTCACGTCTATCCTACATCTGTCTTTTCTCAATTTGAATTTATGCCTTCTCAGATGATTATTCTGAGCAAGAGGAAGAATCCCATCAGCATTGAGCATGCTCAAAGTTCGACAAGGAGACACAATAATGCAATCAGCAGCCATGAGCAGTAATACAGAAAGACAAATGATACTGAAACTGAAGAATAGCGATGGTGTACTTATAAACAGCAGAGAAGGCATAATTCAAATAGCAGAAGACTACTATAGAGAATTATACAAGGAGCGAGGGAATGATGCCAGCAGTGGGGAAGATGGATTGCAAAGTAGCAACATATACGACATACCTGATATTCTTTCTGATGAGGTAGAACATGCATTGAAGAAAATGAAGAATCAGAAAGCCCCGGGGAAGGATGAAGTTACTCTAGAGTTGTTAAAATTGGGAGGAAGACACATAACACAAAAACTGGCAAAGCTCTTCACAAAGTGCATTAGAAAAGGTGTGACAGCTAAGCAGTGGAATAATGCAATCATAGTTTTGCTGCATAAGAAAGGAGATAAATCAAAAATTGGAAATTATAGACCAATTAGCTTGTTATCCCACATCTACAAATTGTTCACAAGGGTCATTACTAACAGATTAGAAAGAATACTCGATGAGAATTAACCGAAAGAGCAAGCTGGCTTTAGGACAGGATTCTCAACTATGGATCAGCTTCATGTAATATCACAGCTAATGGAGAACGCAAATGAATATAAAACACCATTATGCCTGGCATTTGTGGATTATGAAAAGACATTTGACTCCATACAGCATAAGGCAATGTTTCAGGCACTGGAAAGACAAGGCATAGATACCCCATATAGTATGATTTTGAAGAAAATATATGAGAGTGCTACCTCCTTTATTAGACTAGACAAAGACAGTAGGAAATTGAAAATCGAGAAAGGAGTTCGACAAGGAGACACAATATCTCCAAAGCTGTTTACTGCTGCCCTTGAGGAAGCGTTCAGAAGATTAGACTGGTCGCAGAAAGGAGTCATGTGAACGGAGAGTACCTAAACCATTTACAATTTGCAGATGACATTGTGGTCATAAGCCACGATCCCAAAGAATTAGAGGAAAATCTTAATCAGTTATGCACAGTTAGTAAGGATTTTGGACTAAAGATGAATATGGCTAAAACAAAAGTAATGATGAACAAGTATGCCACAGAAAGGGAAATAATGATTGAAGGAGCAGTAATTGAAAAGGTGGAGTCATATACTTATCTGGGACAAGTTATTAGCTGTAATAATGATAAATGGCTGGAAGTCAAGAGAAGAATAAATTTTGGATGGATAGCATTCAGGAAATATAGTCACATACTGAAGAGCAATATCCCAGTTTGTCTGAAACGTAAAATAATGAACCAATGTATACTCCCCACCATGACTTATGGAAGTGAAACTTGGGCACTCACCAAAAGAATGGAAGAGAAGCTGAGAACTACACAGCGAAGAATGGAACGAATTATATTGGGAATCAGACTGTTAGATAAGAAGAGAAACACATGGATTAGGCAGCAAACTCAAGTAAAGGACATTCTTATCGAAACTAAAGAACTAAAATGGCCTTGGGCAGGACACATAGCTCAAAGACATGATGACAGATGGACTAAGAAAATAATAGAATGCTACCCAAGAGGAGCTAGAAGAAAACCTGGAAGACAAAGGCGGAGATGGATAGACGAAATTCACGAGTTTGTGGGTAGTAAATGGATGGCCAGTGCTCAAAACAGAAGGAACTGGAAAGATACTGGAGAGGCCTTCATCCTGCAGTGGATTGAAAATGGCTGATGATGATGATAAGGCAATGGTCAGACCACACCTTGAGTACTGTATACAGGTCTGGAGGCCTCATTTTAAGAAGGATGTAGAGCTGTTAGTATGAGTACAGAGAAGTGCAACAAGATTAGTGAATGGAACGAAGGGTTGCTCTTACGAAGAAAGGCTTAAGTTCTGCAAGTTGCATTGCAGCGCCTGGAGAGTAGGCACCTGTGAGGTGATCTGAGTGAGGTGTACAGGGCCTTGAATGGGTTGAGCAAGCTGAATGCTGATGGGATTCTTCCTCTTACTCAGATTAAGAACCTGAGGGGGCACAGATTCAAATTGAGGAAAGACAGTTGTAGAATAGATGCGTGGAAATTTGCCTTTACCCAGCAGGTAGTTCATTGGAGGAACAGACTTCCATCTTTTGTTGTGGAAGTTGATAGCCTAAATAAATTTAAGCCTGAGCTGGACAGGCATTTGGAACGAATGGAGTTGTGAAATGGGAGAGTTTTTTTTTTTTTTAATTTGGCTGATACTGCATAAGCTTGCTTTCTTGCATCATATGCCTCTACTAATGCTAAAGTCTCCAAGGACTGGAGATGTGCAAATGTATCCCCAATTCACAAAGGGGGATCTAAGGGTGACACGAGTAATTACAAACCAGTTAGTTTAGCTTCTGTTACGGGAAAAAAATAATGGGGTCACTGGTTAGAGATGCACTGCAGGATCATCTAGACAAGACTGCAGATGGCGCCTCCGTAGCCAGGTGGGAAGAAGCAGTAGTGCTCGAACCCCGGTTCTTGATTAGACCAGGGTTTGAGCACGTCACCACCAAATACGGAGGATGTGGAAAGGTCTGGGAATGACCACCCATATCCCGGAGCAATATAGCCTTAGCTGCTAATGCTCCTAAAAACCAAAAACAACAACAACAAGACTGCAGTAATAATTCAGGCAGCATGGGTTTGTTAAGGGACAGTCTTGTCTAACAAATTTGATTGGATACTATGATGTAGTTTTTTTTTTGTTTTTTTTATGAAAACCCCAAACAAGAGGTATTATAACCTACAGTACTTAGTACCGTGCATGGGTCGGAGGTTCAGAAGACGAAAGAAGAAATTTGTCGACTTTAGATTTGAACTTCTGTAGACTGTAATTTTCAGAAAGGCCATATGAAGGAAAGTTGTTCCACAAAACTGCAGTTGAATAAATAAACGAGGAAGATGAAAAGTTGGTTCTGTGAATTTGAAGTTGGATAGTAAATGGGTGTTGGCTGGTGGCGGCACATGTTCAGACTGTTTTGAAAGAGAGAGCGGAAATTATAGAAGCCAACTGAGAAGAACAGTGCCCATGTAGAAAAGGCATGCAGCAGAAACAGAACATCTATGAGAGAGAGAGCGTGGACAGACTCTGTTAGAGATGAGTGATTAATTAACATAACTGTCCTCTTCTGAATGGCATCTAGAAGCCTGAGAGAAGTTTTCGGGACGTTGCCTCAGATGTGGAAACAATATTCCATGGTATTGGGAATTTGCAATTTTTATAGAGTGAACAGCTCTTTAGAAGAAAAGTAACACAGAGTGCGAAAGAGAATACCAAGTTTTTTCGATGCAGAGGAAGTAATATTTGTAATGTGCTTATGACAAGAGAGATTAGAAGTCAGGGTAATCCCCAAAAGAGATATATCATTTTGCCTAGAAATCGGAGTGTCGCTAAAGATAAGCATAGGAGCAAAAGAATCATTTTTGCGAGATATATGACAGGACTGAGTATTAGAAGGATTGAAGTTAACTAAGTTGTGTTTGCTCCACTGGAGATTGGCATTTAAGGAGTTGGTAGCAGATGTTCAAGAAGTTGAAGCTGATTGAACAGGGCAAGGTTTCTCAAAATGAAAAGTTGAATGCAATGTGCTATCATCAACAAAATTATCGATAGGATTTCCAATCAATGAAAGAAGATCATTAATATACAAGAGGAAAAGAGTGGGGGAAAGAACTGAACCTTGTAGGACATCAGCATTAGTGAAGAAGTTAGAAGACAGAGAGTCATCTACCATCACCCTCAGTGAGCGGTCAGAGAGAAAACTGGATATCCAATTACAAAAAACAGTTGACAAATGATAAGATGGAAGCTTGTTTAGAAGACCTTTATGCCAAACACAATCAAACGCATTTGAGATATCAAGAGCGACTGCTTGTGTTTCACCGAACTTTTCCATTGAATTTGTCCATAAACGGGTAACATAAGCCAGAATATTACCAGTGGATCGACAGTGACGGAATCCATACTGGCGATTGTTGATCAGACAGAAGGTTTCTAGGTAGTTTAAAGAGTTGGCATTTAATTGATTTCTCCATTACTTTAGAAAGAGTAGAGGTAATTGCAATGGGACGTCACCCTTTATAGGAGCTGGCTGGATATGAGCAAATTTCCAAGCAGAAGGAAAAACACCATTGAAATAAGAAAGTGAAAAAAAGGCGGGAAAGAACAGGAGTAAGTTCAGGAGCACAGGTTTTAAGAACAAGTAGAGAAATACTATCAGAACCAGGAGCTTTCTTAGCATCAAGATTCGTCAAAATCCTTCTGACATCCTTTTGACGGAAGACCACAGGAAGCATTGAATGGAGGGTGTTGGGAATGGTGAGAGGTGTTTTACCAAGATCATTAATACATGAATTGGAAGAACAACGGGATGTCAACTTTATCTTTGGCTGAAGTGACAACAGAACCATCTGGTTTTGACAGAGGTGGGAGCAGAGATGGGCAAAAGTTGCAGCCAATAGCTTTGGCAAGAGACTGGAATGCTCAGCTACCATTAGGGCAAGAAGCAAATTTTCTACTCTTGGCCTGTTCAAAATCCAGTTTGGACTGATTATTAACTGCTTTACAATTGTTGCGAGCTTTGGTGTAGGCAGAAAATGAAACTGAAGAAATGCAAACAAGCCAATTACAATATGCAACATTCTTCTCTTGAACTGCCTTAGCACATATATTGGAAAACCAAGGTTTAGATAAAGGATGATATTTTATTGTGGAGGTGGAATAAAGGATTCCATTCCTACAAGAATAATTTCACTGTTACGATCTGAGCAAACGTTGACATTAGACGTTTTGAAACAGTAATCTTACCAAGGAAAAGAAGAAAAGAAATCTCGTAGGTCATCCCATTTCGCTTTCTTGGGAATAACCATGAGTTAAAGGCTCCATTGGAGAAGAGACAATCACGAAGTTCTGATCTGAGTTGCTTAAAGGACCACTCACTTCGACTATGTACTTAGAAGGGTTGTTTGTGAGAAAAAGATCAAGCGTGTTGGCTGTATGGTTAGCATTGGCTGGTATTCTGTATGTATATGAATAATCTGTGTGAGGTCATTACTAATTGCAAAAGCCTCAGCATCTTGACCAGCTGGGTCTGTGTGACTAGAAAACGGAAGTCAGCTGGAGTTGCGAACAATAAAATCATCAAGGAAAATTACTTCACTTAGGAAAGTTGGACTGGAGAAAGTCAAGTTGCAAAGAGAGGAAGTCAAAGAGTTCCAAGTGATTAGTGGAGAACAGTAGAGACAACAGATGAATTTGACAGAATGGGGTAAAGAGATTTTAAACCAGAGAAGATCGAAATGAGGAGATTCCAAATTACCAAGTCTCTGACAGGGAATACTGGAACATACATATGCACAAGCACCACGTTTGAGGCTAAAGGAATCATACAGAGAATAATTTGGGTAACTGAGATGAGCAGTGGTTGAATAAACCGATAACTGAGATTCTGTCAAAAAAAATTACATGGGGTTTGGCAGACTGTAAGTGGAAATGGACATCATTGAGATTAGAACTGAGACCACGTATATTTGTTAAATGAACTAGGAAGTGTTTGGGAGGTTTAGATCTTTTCGCAGATAAGTCTGCTCTATTAGTTTAACAATTCTTGTTGTATTCAATACTAAGAAAAAGTGGGGGGACATGCTGTATGAAGTAAGGAATTTTTGGATATGGCATACACATGGTAAGATATACCCATATCCTTGACATAACGTGGCCTCAACAATGACCCCCACATACACACTACTTGGTCTCCCTCCAATCACTATTTGGCAGAACAGAGGTAGCAAGATTATACACTAGCTGATCTGGAAGCCTCCTAGAGAGCTACCCATAGGTTCAGTCCGGTGTACTAACTAGCGGTTGGCCTGCAAACACCGTTTTAGAGCTGTACCCTCGAAATGCAAGGAAGTTTGGATCTCACCATGGCGTTCATCATAACCTCAAAAGGCATGTCATACTGCATGATGGAAGAGATGGGAAACGGTTTGCCGGACCTTAACTTTGGAGACTAAACACGGGTTCCACCACTTCAAGCCTCCAATAAGCAAAGTGGTGGTACTGCACCGGTTGATGAGAGTCATCTACCACCTAGAATTGCCTTGTAACACAGAGGGGTGGCATTTCTCCGTGTAGTGTGGGCAGAATGGGGTAAAGAGACCCCTTCTTACATTGGTTCACACCTGGGTGGTCACGCACAGTGTGCTTGCACATAGGGGTTATACCCAGGATTACTAACAGTTCCACTATCGTGAAGATACAAGCAGAGAATTTGGCTGTCACAGACCATCCGGACTTCACCAAAATTGGGTCCACTTGATTTGAGTGTCACCTGAATATCAGTTCCATTAGAATTTTAGACTCCCAGGTAGCAACCGCAGCTTATCTGGCATATCTGAGAGAATGTCTGTGACAGCCTCAAGGTCCAGTTCCTTTTGTAACCTCACGGTTACAAAAGGAACTGGACTTCATCAAAGGAACTTATCAATGATATTGATGAAGGCATATATCAGGCTTAATGTTGAAGTTTGCAGATGATGCAAAGATTGGCAGGGTTGTTAATGACAGTAACGGCGGTGTGCACAACAACAGGATCTAGGAAAGTTAGGCAGATGGGCTGAGAAATGGCGCCGAAGTTTAACATTGACAAATGCAAAGTACTGCATGTGGGTAGAAGTAACCCCAGAGAAACGTACCAACTGTGTGGTACTACACTTAGGGTGGTAGAAAATGAAAAAGATCTGGAAGTAATTGTGCAGTCAGATATGAAGTTTTCTGAGCAATGCAGACAGGCTGCCGGAGCAGATCATGGGATATTGTCAATGATATACAGGAATTTTGTTAGTAGGGAAAAGGTGATTATTCCTTTGTATAAGGAAATAGTCAGGCCATGCCATACTGCGTACAGGTCTGGAGGTCTCATTTTAGGAATGATATAGAGTTGCTTGAGCGTGTACAGAGAAGAGCAACAAGATTGGTGAGGGGAATGAAGGGGTCCTCTTACCAAGAATGGCTTAAGTTCTGCAAATTGCAGCATCTAGAAACAAGGCACCTGTGAAGTGATTTGATTGAGGGATATAAGGCCTTGAATGGGTTGAACACATTGAATTCTGATGGGATTCTTCTGCTTGTTCAGATTACGAACCTGAGGGGGCTTAAATTCAAATTGAGGAAAGACAGTCATAGAATAGATGTGTGTAAATGTGCCTTTAGCCAGCGAGTGATTAATTGCTGGAACAAACTTCCATCTGTTGTTGTGGAAGTTGATAGCTTAAATAAATTCAAGGAGGAACTGGACAAACCTTTAGAGGGAATCGATGTGTGAAATTGGGTTTTTTTTAAATTTTTTTTTGACTGATGTAACATAAGCTCATTTGCTTTCTTTCTTGCATCACATGCCTTCGTTACTACTACTACTACATTAAGTATTATGCTATTTCACTACCAAGTTATGATATATATAAAAAATATTATTTTTTATGTTATATATACCACATTATGTTATATATTACGCTATTCAGTTATATTCACAACGTTATTAACTTAGTTTACACAGCCTTAGTAAAAATGCATCCAATACCAATTAGTAATCTCCTACAGAACAAAAATGAATATAAAATAGCTATATAAAAATGAATACGAAATATCAATGTGATTAGATTAATACTTACAATGCAGCTGAATTTATCTAACTACTGTTTTTAATCAAATGTGGAGGCCAAGTAAGAACAATTTTATATACCCTTTAGAAGCTCACGGTTCAAGGGCTTTGATAAAGTTGTATCTGTCCTTCTTGTTACTTATTAGCCTGCCAAAGTTGGCGTCCACACAGTTCAAGGTGGCAAGAATCTGCTTAAGGAGAAACCTGTCAGTGAGTGCAAGCCTGTTGTGGTGAGCCACAAGTTGGGGTGACGATCTTAGGCTAGGCTGTGGGATCCTCCAAGAGCAAGCATTTCGAATATTTGGAGATGATATCTGGCATGTGATGAGTTTGACTGTGAAAACCATGATCTTTCCATGATCAGGAAATTTGCCCTCGGGATTTTGAGTGCTTGTGCCATCGTGGTGGTTGTGGTAGCAGGAGGCAGACGAAGCTTATTGTTGGCCCATTTCAATAACCAGTATTCAGCAGTGTATACCAGCTAAAGGTTTGTAGGTGCAGCTGAGGCCCATATTTCTGCACCATAGAGAATGGCGGGGTAGATCATCATGGAGATGATGAACTTTTTAACAGTGAGGGGATGTTGGACATGTAGCAGCTGCTACTTTGATATCCACTGTAGATGAGAAAATTTAGTGTTGATTTGTTGATCTGGTTGACAAAGGACATCTTTTGATCAAACAGAACACCAAGGTCTGTGTGCGAGGGTACATTTGGTATTGGTACCCCTCTGAATGACATGTTGAGTAGTGTTGGCACTAATTTAAGGGAGAATATAACCTGAGCAGACTTCCGTGGATTGATTTTTAGATTGAAGCTTGCCAGGTACAATTCAAGATCCTTAAGTTGGGAATTGATCCTGTTGCTGAGCTGAACAGGATTGTCGCCAGTGTTAATTTGCATCAGCAGTTTGATGTCATCAGCATAGTATAAGAGACCATTCGTGGAAGCAATAATGGGCACGATGATAGACATGAACAGGACACCGCCCAACGGTACTCCAGCAGTAATGTCACAGGATAGGGTGTGTTGTTCTCGATGGAGAATTAAGTATTCTGTGACAGAGCAGAGATTCCAAAAAGCAAAGCATATCACCTCGAATATGAAATTTCTCCTTAAGTAGACGGAGCAAGGCCAGAATCAACACAGCAGCAAAGGCTGCGCTTATGTCAAGATATATGGTTGCCAGCTCAGCTCTTTGTTCGAATGCTGAGAAGATGCGTTCTGTGGTGGCTGCCAAGTTAGTGATTGATGATTTTCCTGGGATGGCATAGTGGATTTCAAGTGGTTTCATCTGGAGGATTTGGTGAGTAATTGTCGATAGCAGAGCCCTTTTGAGAGATTTTAGCAGACAGAAGGCAACGGAGATGGGTCTAAACTGGCTGACATGTGTGGCAAATTGGTTTTTAGGGATTGGGTGCACTCTGTATTTATTCCATTGGGGTGGAAAATAATGCTCAGTGAGGCATCTGTTGTAGATCGAGAGAAGAGGGTCTATGATGAATGTGCTCAAGCATCTGACCATAAATTGTGGACCATCCTCCCCAGCAGTGGCTGTTATGGGAAGGGAATTGATGGCACGTATGAGATCCTGTTTCGTTATCTTGAAAGTCCCTAGGACATCTGAAGGGTTTTCGTAGTCAGGCTGGACAGCTGTAGATGGGACTATGGTTGAATTTGAAAACCTGGCGATGTATTTGAGCCATTCTTGAGGATCAAGCATTTGATTGAGTCTACCATGCAGGGCAGCATAGAATCGCTTTCCTTTCATATTTGGCTCTTTCAATGTTGGGCAATCTCAAGAGTCACCAAAATCAAAAAAATAGAAATCCAGCAATTATTATTTCATATACATCACATAGGTTATCCATATTCTATAATATACTGTAGCTGAAGCACTGGAGTGTGTTACCATATACTGATTAGAGAAATGATGTGCAATATGGTCCTTGAGATTGTCACAGACATTCTCTCAGTTACGCCAGAGAGCACAAGCTGTACTTGCTACTAAAACGCTGATGGAACTGATATTCGGGGTGATACCCAAGTCAAGTGAATCCAATTTTGGGGAAGTCCGGACGATTTGTAACAGCCAAATCCTCTGCTTGTACCTTCACAATTTGTCACCCTATAAAGGGTGACAAATCCCTCCCATCTAATTATTGTCCCATTGCAATTACCTCTACTCTTTCTAAAGTAATGGAGAAATCAATTAACTGCCAACTCTTAAAACCACCTAGAAACCTTCCGTATGATCAACAATCGCCAGTATGAATTCTGACAGTTTCGATCCACTGGTGATCTTCTGGCTTATGTTACCCATTTTTGGACAAATTCAATGGAAAAATTTGGTGAAGTACAAGCAGTTGCTCTAGACATCTCAAAAGCTTTCGATCGTGTTTGGCATAAAAGTCTTTTAAACAAGTTTCCATCTTATGGTTTGCCAACTGTTTTTTTGTAATTGGTTATCCAGTTTTCTCTCTGATCGCTCACTGAGGGTGATGGTAGATGACTCTCTGTCTTCTAACTTCTCCACTAATGCTGGTGTCCCTCAAGGTTCAGTTCTTTCCCTCTTGTATATTAATGACCTTCTTCCATTGACTGGAAATCCTATCCATAGTTTTGCTGATGATAGCACATTGCATTCCACTTTCCATTTTGAGAAATTTTGCCCTGCTCAATCAGCTTCAACTTCTCGAATATCCGCTACCAATTCCTTAAATGCCAATCTCCAGGTAATTCTTCAGTGCGGCAAAGATAACTTAGTTGATTTCAATCCTTCTAAAACTCATTTTTGTCTTATATCTCGCAAAAAGGATTCTTCTGCTCCTATGCTTATCTTTGGTGACGCTCCGATTTCTAGGCAAGTTGATATATCTCTTTTGGGGAATACCCTGACTTCCAATCTATCTTGGCACAAGCTGATTACAAATATTGCTTCCTCTGCATCTAAAAAACTTGGTTTTCTCTTTCGCTCTTGGCATTACTTTTCTTTCAAACAGCTGTTCACTCTGTACAAATCGCAAATCCGTCCTACCATGGAATGTTGTTCCCGCATCTGGGGCAGTGCACCAAAACCTCTCTCAGGCTTCCAGATTCCATTCAGAAGAGGGCAGTTAGGTTAATTAATGACTCATCTCTAACAGAGTCTCTTCACTCGCTGTCTCACAGATGTACTGTTTCTGCTGCATGCCACTTCTACAGTGGCAATGGATACTTCCATGGGCTGTTCTTCTGAATTGGCTTCTATAATTCCGCTCTCTCTTTCAAAACAGTCTGAACACGTGCTGCCACCAGTCAACATCCATTTACTATCCAACTCACAGAACCAACTTTTCATCTTTCTCGTTTATTCATTCAACTGCCGTTTTGTCTACAGAAGTTCAAGTCTAATGTCAACAAATATCTTCTCTTGTCTTCTCAACCTCGAAGCCAGGCACGGTACTAAGTACTATAGGTTTTAATACCTCTCGTGTTTGGGGTTTTCATAAAAAAAATATATATATATGGTGGGTACAAAAAAAGAAATGTTCTTGGTTTGCACATATCATCGTCACGAAAGATTGCTACATAAAAGAATTTCCCAGCACTATGAAGCAGCAGGACTACCAGCGGTGAACCAATATGGGTTCAAACCAGGTTCCTCCATGATAGATGCATTGAAAAACCTGCTCACTGCAGCGAGGGAATGCAGCAGGAAATACTTCCTCCTGATCTCTGACTTCGCCCGGGGCATTTGACTCACTCTGGTGGCTGAGTGTCCTCGGTAGGCTGAGGGAGGCCAGGGTGCCAATAAATCTATTCAACACCATAAAAGATCACCTATCACAGAGAAAGGTCGAGATCAATACCCCGTACAAGAATATAGTAAAACAGATCTACAGAGGCTGTCTGCAGGGGTCTGTGCTGGGCTCATTGCTCTGGAACATTGTCTTCAATGAGTTCTTGAGAATGGACCTGGGAGAAGTCAAATCCCACAATTTTGCAGACGACCTCATCCTTACAGTGGAAGCAAACTCAAGAAATCAGCTTGAGACCCTGGCCAACCATGCCCTTCGACTGCTTCAAACTTGGGCAGCAAAGAACTTTTTCACAATATCACCTGCGAAAACTTCATCCATTCTCCTTAAAGGCTCTCTCGACCTGCGTAGACCACCCCAAATTAAAATTGATGAGAGCATGATAAAATTGGCACCACAGCTCAAATATTTAGGTATTCTCCTACACAGCAAACTATCCTTTCAGCCACACCTTAAATACATTAGAACGAAGATCAGGAACTACTCGACCCTGGTGGCCAGGGTCTCACCTAGAGACTGGGGCCTCAACAAGAGAACGCTGGCACTCTATTATAAAACAGTTTTCATCCCAGCAATCTCATATGCTTTGGCCATATGGTACGATAAGACCACGCTAGTAGTGAATAGAAGAATGCTGGATTCTACCCAGCGATCCATCCTCCACGCCATAACCCGCGCCTGCAGTACAGTGAGTACACCAGCCTTACAAGTAATAGCAGGAACGCTCCCATTAGACCTAGAAATCGTTATAACTGGAATGCTCTATTACCTTTCCAAAGGAGTCCCAGTTACCTTCCTGAATTTTACAACTGATCCCACTAATAATAGGAAGGCAGAAAAAGTATGCTTACAGAACCACCTGCTACAGGAGTGGCAAAACAGATGGGCTGGTACCACCAAAGGAGAGATCACCCCGCAAGTTTTTTCCACACACAAATAGAGTATACCCGAATTCACCATCATGGTTCTTCCCAGGACTTCATACAACGTACTTAATAACAGGGCATGGCCCTTTCAATGCAAAGCTCGCTGGCTTCAGACTCACAGACAAACCACATTGCACTTGTGGAGAAATAGAAGACTGGAACCATCTTATGTTTGACTGTCCCACATATGAAGCCCTAAGATGTATTCTAATTGCAAAAGTGAGATATCTTCCAAAAGGACAAGAATTTCTCCTCCTTGAAACCGAAGAGGATTATAAAGCATTGTCACGATTCGCCCAGGATCTCTTCGCGAGAAGAAGGGTGCAAATTGCCATACACTGAGGAAAAGAGGAAATGTCACTCAACCATGACAACGCAAAGACAAAACTTATCACCAACCAGCATTTCTCCTCTTTAAATGAAAGAAGATTAAAATAGAAAAACTTGATGATAGACTTGATGCAAGCACAACCTCAACAACCTGAACTGCAAATACAGGACTTGTCCCAGGAATGACCTACAACCCTAGAAGTTGACATCTCTTTAGAAAAAGTAGAACTCAAATAGAAGACCTACCATGGACTTGACCTCATTGCAGCTCTGCTGCCAACACCACAGGTTATACCTGTGCTCTCTCTTGCACGGTACTTTCTTTCCACTTCCCTGGGGAGGGAAGGAGATGGTTTCACTGTCTCTTCCCCTCCTCGCCCTCCTTTTCCTCCTGGTGGGACATGGGCCTGCCCCACTGACCACAGGGGTCATCTCCTCTATCGACCCCTTACTTCCTATTTCCTCCCCCTAGCCTTCAGTCTCTTCCCTACTCTGTTCACTTTCACAGCGTAACCCCACATCGTCTAAATTTAAATCTTTGACCTGGGTCACCGTCCCTACTGGCTCCATATTTCTGGCTTCCCCCCTGTCTTCAGTCTTCCCCCCCCTACTCTGCCTAAACACTAGCGAATGCCCCATACGATGTCAAAATTAAAAAAAAACAAAATTGTCAAAATTCCAAATTTAATATGCACATTGAAAGAAAAGAAAGAAAGCAACCTGCCAGTGTAGAGAGGACGATAAAAACTTAGCCAGTAATGATCAGCCTTATTTAGCATTTAATTTCAGTCTTGAGGCTGTTTTAATACTCCAAAGGAAAATACTGGCCAAATTTTTTACCTACATAAATTAGCCGTTTACAATTTAACAGTTCTTGATTTAGTAAATAAATTTGATGAATTTGAGGTATTGCTCAAAACATCAAAGGCAGATATTGTTGGGATATCAGAGACGTGGTGTCACACAGATATAAGGAATGCAGAACTGGAATTTGGGGAGTACAACGTCTACAGAAAGGATAGACTGGATAGGAAGGGAGGAGGGGTTATGCTATTAGTTAAGAAATACATAAAATCCAAGGAAGTGAAGCCAGTGGACATCGCGGGACAGTGCAGTGTTGAGTCAGTTTGGTGTGACATAAGCATTGCGAGATCAAAATTGAGAGTAGGAGTGTGCTATAGGCCTAATGACTCTGATGAGTATAATAAGAAACTGTACAGGGAAATAGAGTGGGCCAGTAAATCAGAGAGTCTTATAATGGGAGATTTTAATTTCCCAGATATTAACTGGAATTTGGGGGCTGGTCACTCACACACTAGCAAGGCTTTTGTGGATTTATTGGATGATTGTTTTCTACTTCAGCATGTTCGGGAGGCAACTAGAGGGGGGAATACTCTTGATCTGATTATCAGCAGTGATTCTTCATGCATAAGAATCTGCAGATAAATGAACCACTAGGTGGCAGTGATCACAGTGTGCTGAAGTGGGATTTACTCAAAGAGGTAACTACCATTAGGGGTAAAGGGAAGGGTTATTGCTTTCGTAAAGGCGACTACGATGGACTGAGACAGTATTTAAATTCTATACAGTGGGACCAACTGATGATGTTACCAACAGCAAATGCAAAATGGGAAGCATTCAAAGAACTTATCTTGGAAGCTACTAGGCTTTACATACCAACTAAGAAATATTGTTTAGGCCTAAATGTATGTCAGATGAACTAATGAGGCATATGGCAGAGAAGAAACATGCATGGGATACATACAAATTAACACATGACACAGAAGCCTATGATAGATACAAGTTGATCTGTAACCAAGTTACCAAGGAGGTTAGGCAGGCGAAGGCAGATTACAAGAAATCTTTGGCAAGGGATGCAAAGAAAAACAGCAAAGAGTTCTTTACTTATGTAAACTCTAGAAGGAAGGGGATGAATCAGATTGGTCCACTTGATATCGATGGGTCAACTGCTGATGATCCTGCTCAGGTAGCTAACAAACTAAATGAATATTTTGCATCGACATTCACACATGAGGAGTTATTTAGCGAGGTGAAAGCCAGAGGTGTATTCAACTCTAGCAGTAAGCTAGAGAATCTTGTAATAACTGAGAGTAAAGTGGAGGAGAAATTGTTGAAGATAAACACAAGAAAGGCACCCGGGGTGGATGGGATCTATTCAGTTATATTAAAGGAGGCAGCAGAGGAAGTAAGCAAACCCTTAGCCATAATTATGAGAGCTTCCTTGGACTCAGGTGAGGTACCCACAGAATGGAGATGTGCAAATGTGACCCCAATTCACAAAGGAGGATCAAAGGCTGACACAAGTAATTACAGACCTGTGAGTTTAACTTCTGTTCCAGGAAAATTAATGGGGGCACTAGTTAAAGAAGCACTGCAGGATCATTTAGACAAGACTTCAGTTATAGCTCGGACACAGCATGGTTTTGTTACGGGGAAAGTCTTGCCTGACCAATTTGATTGGATACAATGATGCAGTCACAAAGGAACTGGATGCAGGGAATAACTTTGATATTATATACTTGGATCTTAGAAAGGCTTTTGATACTGTTGCACATGGAAGACTGCTGCACAAATTGGAGCAGTGGCATTGGAGGCAAATTGCTGCTGTGGATAAAGGGGTGGCTGAGGGGGAGAAGACAGAGAGTGGTAATCAATGGACACTGCTTGTCGTGGACTAATGTTATTAGTGGAGTCCCTCAGGGCTCAGTGTTGGGTCCATTATTGTTTTCTGTATTTATAAATGATATTGATGATGGTATATCAAGCTTAATGTCGAAGTTTGCAGACGATACAAAGGTAGACAGGGTTGTCAAGGACACTACTGAGACTATGCTGCTGCAACAGGATCTGGAAAGGTTGAGCACATGGGCTGAGAGGTGGCAAATGAAGTTTAACATTGACAAATGTAATGTACTACACATGGGAAACAGCAACCCCCAGAGCAACGTATCAACTCTGTGGTACTACACTGACAGTGGTAGAGAATGAAAGGGACCTGGGGGTGGTTGTGCAGGCAGATATGAAGTTCTCTGAGCAGTGCAGATGGGCTGCAAGAGTAGCTCATGGTGTATTGTCAATGATATATACGAATTTTTCTAGCAGGGATATGGAGGTGATTATTCCCTTGTATAAAGCAATGGTCAGGCCACACCTAGAGTACTGTATACAGGTCTGGAGGCCTCATTTCAAGAAGGATGTAGAGCTGCTGGAACGAGTACAGAGAAGGGCAACAAGATTAGTGAATGGAACAAAGGGGTGCTCTTACGAAGAAAGGCTTAAGTTTTGCAAACTACAGTGTCTGGAGACTAGGCACCAGCAAGGTGATCTGATAGAGGTGTATAAAGCCTTGAATGGTTTGAGCATGCTCAATGCTGATGGGATTCTTCCTCTTGCTCAGAATAATCACCTGAGAGGGCATAAATTCAAATTGAGGAAAGACAGATGTAGGACAGACATGCGGAAATTTGCCTTTAGCCAGCGGGTGGTTGGTTGGTGGAACAGACTTCCATCCCTTGTCGTGGAAGTTGATAGCCTAAATAAGTTTAAGGCTCAGCTGGACAAGTATTTTGAACGAACAGAAGGGTGAAGTGGAAGTGATTTTTTTTTTTTTTTTTTGGCTGATGCTGCATAAGCTTGCTTTCTTGCATCAAATGCCTCTACTGATGCTAATGCTAATTTGCATTTCCATGGGAGTCACTGTTACTTATGGGATGAAACCCAAGGAAGGAGAGGCACTAATTAAATTGCAACATATTTGCTTGAATACATTAGGGACAAAACTAATAATAAACAAATTATGTTGGTTAGAATGATGTCTGATTCTTGTGGGGGTCACACGAATACACTTATGGCTTTGCTGTGTGTGTACTTGTTAAAAATTATCACCAGTTTAAAAACTGTTAGACACATTTTTTTTGAGCTAGGTCATTTAGAAATAGTGTGACTCAATGCACTCTAAAGTTGAGAGAAAAGCCATGTATGTACCCATCTATGTCCTTGAGAGATGGGTCAAAATAATTGGAGACACAATATTAAAACCTACACATTCTGTGTAAATATCATGCAATACAATGACTTTTACGATTTTACTTTTCTTGCCAAACAATGCACTGTTCCTTGGAGAAAAGTCTGCTGCCTTGAATTCCAAAAAGGACAGGACGGGCTTGTCACAATGTGTTACAAAGCAAACTACACAGATGAATTTATATCAGTAAACCAAAAAAAGACCTAAAGGAAGACTCAGCAATGAGCAACATAACCTTCCCAAAATTTATAATGAGGAACTTAATATATCTCAAACAAAGCTTAAAGATTTAATGAAAATGTGCCAAGATTTGACATTATTGAAGGAGTATCACAAATTCTATTTAAATTTAAAAGCATCAGTAGAATTAGGGGATAATTTACCGGCACCAGAAGTGAAGAATATGAATATGAAGAAGATATTGAAAATTTAGCCGAGTGATCAGGAGCGGGAGTGCAGTAGCACACGCTCTTTGAGTAGACCAGGGTTCAAGCCCCTGATTGCTAAATATGGTCGATCTGCCAACTCGCAGTGGACCAGAATGGCAGATTATGGTCCATTCCCTCAGCATGAATTGCTGAGGAGGCTTCCACCCTGCAATGGTTTGATAATGGCTGTAGTTTATCTTTTTTTTTTTTTTTTATATGTTACTCTAATCTCGTTTTATTAATAAAGTATTCATTTCTGACCAACAAAAATGTTCAAAATTTTTTTTTCACCTTTTCAATTCTTTATGAATCTGACAAAATTTCAAACTTCACAACGCCAAAACTGCGAAAGTACTTTTTAAGCTCCTACATAATGGCAATTTTAAATTACCAATATAGATTAAAAACAGCATCTTTAGAAAGTACTTATAAAACAACATTTAGTTAAAAAACTTAAAAACTTGATTTTTCCAATGTCAAAGCGTCTTTAAATGCATTTTTCTGAAAGCTATCTTTTTGACAGATTTGTGTTTTGGCATGGGATCGACAATATGAAATGTTTTCTTTTGATGACAAGCTCATTTTTCTGTTACCAGTTTATTAAATATACAAGTCATGAATTATCACAATTTGCTTATTATATTAATCCCAACAGAAACATAAAATGTGTAACCTTTCAATTGTTATTAAAATAGAGGAGGAAATAAGTAAAGTAGATTAAAAAACTGTTGAATGCATACCACAAGCCAAGATACATGCTGTTATTTGTTTATTTTATTAAATCACAGAAGATCCATGAAATACGGGCAGCATTTCAATTTTTATTAATAATGAATATGTTCAATGAATATTACATTGTGAGGTATGTGCAGTGATGTGAAAACAATTATTTTAATTTATTATTAGTTAATTTGAAATTAACTGGCAATAACATAATTAGTTACTGTTCACTTCTATTAATCACAGAAAAAAATACAGTTAACTGCACTATAAAATTTATGAATATATGTTAATTTTTGCTTTTTTATAAGGCTGTTACAAAATTGTACTGATATGGGCTAGTAAATATGGAACCAACACTACTGAACTGCTAAATAAAATGGAATATTGCAAACAACCCCAGGGGGTCAATGTCTGGTGAGTATGGGCTTGGTACACCCAGAGTCCTGAGCTGGATATCATCATTCTTCTCTTTCTTGGTGATTCCCTTCTACTTTTGGCGCGCTCTCTCTCTCTCTCTCTCTCTCTCTCTCTCTCTCTCTCTCTCTCTCTCTCTCTCTCTCTCTCTCAGGGTGTAACTCAGAAATTTTTTTTTTTTGGCTGGTGCAGCATAAGCCTCAGGCTTCCTTGCACCATATGGCTAATAATAATAATAAACAGGAAAACAGGTTACTTCATAAAGCAAATTTTTCACACAAGACTATATGTGGGCACGCCATTGAGTTTATTAATAATTTACTAATTTCAGTAAAGTTTTCTTATTTGGAAAATCCTAGGTTTTTTAATTTTCCTCTTTTAAATAAAAGACTTATTTTTGGTTTTGAATTACACAGCTTAAAATATCTTAAGAAATTTTATAATGTAAAATGAATTCTATGATTACCTATTAAACATTGTGTTCAGCCATCCCCATAATGACCTTCTACTAGAATATACATTCATCAATTTCAGTAAATTACAGGTAACCTATTTAAATAAAAAAAAAACCTATGAATTTCATAAAACATTTAAGTAGCTTATTCAATGCATCAGTAGCTACTGAATATAAAAATCACTAAAATGCAATTGAAAAAATAGCAATCATGGTTCATAAATAATGATGGTTGTTCAAATAGAATTAATTCTTCTGAAATTTAATGTAAATATTATAGAATTCAAAAAATTATGGAACTGATATTAGTAGTAACAGTGGCAAATTAGTAGTAATGGTAGCTTTTCATACTGTTCCACATGGAAGACTGCTGTTCAAATTGGAGCAGTATGGCATTGGGGGCAAATTGCTGCTATGGATTAAGGGATGGTTGAATGGGAGAAGACAAAGGGTGGTAATCAATGGACACGGCTCTTTGTGGAATAATGTTATTAGTGGAGTTCCCCAGGGTTCAGAGTTGGATCCACTGTTTTCTGTATTTATTAATGAAGGTATATCACGCTTAATATCTAAGTTTGCAGATGATACGAATGTTGGCAGGGTTGTTAATGACACTAATGACAGTACACTATTGCAACAGTACTGCATGTGGGTACAGTAATCCCAAAGTAGTAGTAGTGGCAAGTGTATGAGCTTATGCAGCATCAGGCAAAAAACAAATCACACCATTCCCTCCAAATGCTTGTCCAGTTCCTCCTTAAATTTATTTAACCTATCAACTTCCACAACAACAGATGTAAGTTTGTTTCAGCAATTAACCACCCACTGGCTAAAGGCAAATTTCCACATATCTATTCTACATCTGTCTTTTCTTAATTTGAATATATGCCCCCTTAGGTTCATAATCTGAACAAGTGAAAGGATCCCATCAGAATTCAGCATGCTGAACCAATTCAAGGCCTTATACACGTCAATCAGATCACCACGCAGGTGCCTACTCTTCAGCCACTGAAATTTGCAGAACTTAAGCCTCTCTTGGTAAGAGGATCCCTTCATTCCCCTCACCAATCTTGTTGCCCTTCCCTGTACACACTCAAGCAAATCTAATTCCTTCCTAAAACGAGGCCTCCAGACCTGTACACAGTACTCAAGGTGTGGCCTGACCATTGCCTTATATAGACGGACAATCACCTCCTTTTCCCTGCTAGCAAAATTCCTATATATCATTGACAAAACCCCATGACCTTCTGTGGCAGCCTATCTGCATTGTTCAGAAAACTTCATATCTGACTGCACAATTACTCCCAGGTATTTTTCATTTTCTATCACCTTAAGTGTAGTACCACACAGTTGGTACGTTTCTCTGAGGTTACTTCTACCCATACGCAGTACTTTGCATTTGTCAAGGATAAACTTCAGTTGCCACTTCTTAGCCCATCTGCCGAAATTTTCTAGATCCTGTTGCAGTAGCTCGAGGCGCCTCCGTAGCCAGGTGGGCAGGAGCAGCAGTGCGTAGCACACGCTTCTTGATTAGACCAGGGTTCGAGGCCGTGACCACCAAATACGGAGGATGCGGAAAGGTCAGGGAATGATCACTGCATATCCTGGAGCAATATGGCCTTAGTTGCTAATGCTCCTAAAAACCAAATAACATAAAAATAACAACAGCAGTAGCATACTACCATTATTGTCATTAACAACCCTGCCAACCTTTGTATCATCTGCAAACTTCGACACTAAGCCTGATATACCTTCATCAATATCATTGATAAATATACAAAACAACAATGGACCAAACACTGAACCCTGTGGGACTCCACTAATAACATTAGTCCACAAAGAGCAGCACCCATTGATTACCATCCTCTGTCTTCTCCCACTCAACCATCCTTTTATCCATTGTAGCAACTTACCCTTAATACCATTCTACTCCAATTTGTACAATAGTCTTCCATGTGCAACAGTGTCAAAAGCTTTCCTGAAATCCAAATATATGATATCAAAATTATTTTTTGCATCCAGTTCCTTTGTAACCACATCATAATACTATCAAATTTGTCAGACAAGACTTTCCCCTAACAAACCCATGCTGTGTCTGAATTATTGCTGCAGTCTTGTCTAGATGATCCTGCAATGCATCTTTAACCAGTGACTCTATTATTTTACCCGGAACAGAAGTTACACTAAATGGTCTGTAATTACTTATGTCACCCTTCGATCCCCCTTTGTGAATTTGGGATACATTTGCACATCTCCAGTCCGTGTGGACCTCATCTTAGTCCAAGGATTCTCTCATAATTATGGCTAAGGGTGTGCTTAGATGCTTTGCCACCTCCTTTAATATAACTGGATAGATCCCATCCACCCCAGGTGCCTTTCTTATGTTTAACTTCAACAATTTCTCCTCCACTTTGCTCTCAGTTTTTACAAAATCATTAAGCACCCTGCTACAATTTGATAACCTTCTTCCATTTTCAAACCTTAATAACTCCTCATGTGTGAATGTATATGAAAAATACTCATTCAGTCTGTTTGCTATCTGAGCAGGATCATCAACAGTCAAACCATCGATATCAAGTGGACCAATCAGACTCATCCCCTTCCTTTTAGAGTTTATATAAGTAAAGAAACCCTTGCTGTTTTTCTTAGCATCCTTTCCCAAAAATTTTTCGTACTCTGCCTTCACCTGCCTAACCTCCTTTGTGACTTGATTACAGACTAGCTTATATCTGCCATAGGCTTCTGAGTCGCTTGATAATTTATATGCATCCCATGCGTTTTTTTTCGTCTCTGTCACAAGTCTCATTAGTTCATTTGATAACCATTTAGGCCTAAACCTTGAACAATATTGCTTTATAGGTATGAAACTTTTAGTAGGTTCCACGATTAATTTCTTGAATGCTTACCACTTAGAATTTACTGTTGGTAACATCGTCAGTTGATCCCACTGTACAGAATTTAAAAAATGTCTGAGACCACTGTACTCACCTTCACGGAAGCAAAAACCCTTTCCTTTACCGCTGATGGTAATTATATCTTTTAAGTAAATCCCACATCAGTACACTGTAACCACTGCCACCTAGTGGTTCCTTTATCTGCAAATTCTTAATACACAAATGATCACTGCTGATAACCAGATCAAGAGTATTACCCTGTCTGGTTGCCTCTCGAACATGCGACTGCAGAAAACACTCATCCAATAAATCCACAAAAGTATTACTAGTGTGTGGGTGACCAACCCACAAGTTCCAGTCAATATCTGGGAAGTTAAAATCCCCCATTATAAGACATTCTGATTTACTAGCCCACTCTATTTCTCTGTGCAATTGTTCATTGAACTCATTCGAGTCATTAGGCCTATAACACACTCCTACTCTTATTTTTGCTTTCGCATGCTTATGTCACACCAAACTGACTCAACAATGCACTGTTCATCTATATCAACTAGATGCACTTCTTTTGATTTTATGTTTTTCTTAATTAACAGCATGACACCTCCTCCCTTCCTATCCTTTCTGTACACATTGTACTCCCCAAATTACAATTCTGCATTCCTAATATCAGTGTGACACCACGTCTCTGATATCCCAACAATATCCGCCTTTGACGTCTTGACCAACACTTCAAATTCATCAAATTTATTTACTATACTTCTAGCATTCGTATACATGCAAGCATACATGCAAATATTCCTAGTTACCCTGACACATCCCATATACCCACCTGTTTCACGACGACTGCCATCAGTCCCTGAAACCCCCAGCACCCCTCGTTCCAGGTCACTACTTATTCTAATAGAAGTTGTGAAAGAATCACCTTCACCTCTGCCTCCGGCTACTTTTAACCTTTTTGTCTGTGAATCCCCCCCCCCAAGCTTGAGGTATTGCTCAAAACATCAAAGGCAGATATTGTTGGGATATCAGAGACGTGGTGTCACACAAATATAAGGAATGCGGAACTGGAATTTGGGGAATACAATGTGTATAAAAGGATAGACAGGGCAGGAGGTGAGGAGGGGTTATGCTATTAGTTAAGAAACACATAAAGTCCAAGGAAGTGAAGCCAGTCGACATCGATGGACAGGGCAGGGCAGTGTCGAGTCAGTTTGGTGTAACATAAGCATAGGGAAATCAAAATTGACAGTAGGAGTGTGCTATAGGCCTAATGACTCTGATGAGTATAATAAGATATTGTACAGGGAAATAGAGTGGGCCAGTAAATCAGAGAGTCTTATAATGGGGGATTTTAATTTCCCAGATATTGACTCGAATTTGTGTATTGGTCACTCGCACACTAGCAAGGCTTTTGTGGATTTATTGGATGATTGTTTTCTACATCAGCATGTTCGCGAGGCAACAAGAGGGAGCAATACTCTTGATCTGATTATCAGTAGTGATTCTTCATGCATTAAGAATCTGCAGATAAATGAACCACTAGGTTGCAGTGATCACAGTGTGTTGAAGTGGGATTTACTCAAGGAGGTAACTACCATCAGAGGTAAAGGGAAGGGTTTTTGTTTTCGTAAAAGCGTCTATGATGGTCTGAGACAGTATTTAAATTCTATACAGTGGGACCAACTGATGATGTTACCAACAGCAAACTCAAAATGGGAAGCTAATCTTGGAGGCTACCAGGCTTTACATACCAACTAAGAAATATTGTTCAAGGTTTAGAACTAAATGGTTGTCAGATGAACTAATGAGACATGTGGCAGAGAAGAAAGATGCATGGGATAGATACAAATTAATGGGTGACATGGAAGCCTATGATAGATATAAGTTGGTCTGTAACCAAGTCACAAAGGAGATTAGGCAGGCAAAGGCAGACTACGAAAATTCCTTGGTAAAGGATGCAAAGAAAAACAGAAAAGAGTTCTTTACCTATTTAAACTCAAGAAGAAAAGCGATGAATCAGATTGGTCCACTGGATATTGATGGTCCAACAGTTGAGGATCCTGCTCAGGTGGCTAACAATCTAAAGTATTTTGCATCTACATTCACACATGAGGAGTTATTCAGGAAGGAGAATGATGTAGGTAAAGTAAACATTGGCAGTGAGCTGTATGATTTTGTAATAACTGAGAGGAAAGTGGAGGAGAGATTGTTGAGGATAAACATAAAAAAGGCACCTGGGGTGGATGGGATCTATCCACCCCAGGTGCTTATGAGAGTTTCTTTGGACTCAGGGGAGGTACCCATAGACTGGAGATGTGCAAATGTAATCCCAATTCACAAAGGAGGATCAAAGGCTGACACAAGTAATTATAGACCTGTTAGTTTAACTTCTGTTCCAGGTAAATTAATGGAGGCACTGGTTAAAGAAGCACTGCAGGATCATCTAGACAAGAATTCAGTTATAGCTCAGACGCAGCATGGTTTTGTTAAGGGCAGGTCTTGCCTGACCAATTTGATTGGATACTATGATGTAGTCACAAAAGAACTGTATGCAGGGAATAACTTTGATATTATATATTTGGATCTTAGAAAAGCTTTTGATACTGTTGCACATGGAAGACTGCTGCACAAATTGGAGCAGTGTGGCATTGGAGGCAAATTGCTGCTATGGATAAGGGGATGGTTGAGTGGCAGTTGATGGTTCAATGGACACTGCTCAACGTGGACTAATGTTATTAGTGGAGTTCCTCAGGGTTCAGTGTTGGGTCCGTTGTTGTTTTCGGTGTTTATGAATGATATTGACGATGGTATATCAAGCTTAATGTCCAAGTTTGCAGATGATACAAAGGTTGGCAGGGTTGTTAAGGACACTACTGATGCTATGCTGCTGCAACAGGATCTGGAAAGGTTGAACAGATGGGCTGAGAGGTGGCAAATGAAGTTTAACATTGACAAATGTAAAGTACTACATATGGGAAACAGTAACCCCCAGAGCAACATATCAACTCTGTGGTACTACACTGACAGTGGTGGAGAATGAAAAGGACCTGGGGGTAATTGTGCAGGCAGATATGAAGTTCTCTGAGCAGTGCAGACGAGCTGCAAGAGTAGCTCATGGTGTCTTGTCAATGATATACAGCAATTTTTCTAGCAGGGATAAGGAGGTGATTATTCCCTTGTATAAGGCAATGGTTAGGCCACATATTGAGTACTGTATACAGGTCTGGAGGCCTCATTTCAAGAAGGATGTAGAGCTGCTGGAACGGGTACAGAGAAGGGCAACAAGATTAGTGAATGGAACAAAGGGTTGCTCTTACGAAGAAAGGCTTAAGTTTTGCAAATTACAGAGTCTGGAGACTAGGCACCGGCGAGGTGATCTGATAGAGGTGTATAAGGCTTTGAATGGTTTGAGCATGCTCAAAGCCAATGGGATTCTTCATCTTGCTCAAAATAATCACCTCAGAGGGCATAAATTCAAATTGAGGAAGGACGGATGTCGGATAGATGTGCGGAAATTTGCCTTTGGCCAGCGGGTGGTTGGTTGGTGGAACCGACTTCCGTCACTTGTTGTTGAAGTTGATAGCCTAAAGAAATTTAAGGCTCAACTGGACAGGTATTTCGAACGAACGGATGGGTGAAATGGGAGTGGTGTGTTTTTTTTTTTTTTTTTTGGCTGATGCTGAATAAGGTTGCTTTCTTGCATCATATGCCTCTATTAATGCTAAGCTAGCAGTTTTCCAACCCACCTAACACTGCCTCGATAGAATCAGCAAATATTCTTGCACCCTTTCTATTTAAGTGTATCCCATCCCTGTAGAAGCAGTCTCTCCTGTTAACAAGAACAGACCACGCTGAAAAAAATTGTACTCCTTGAGCCTTGCACATTTCCTCCAGGGCCGAATTGATTGACAAGCCTCTCATCACGTACTACCTCCTATCATGTCTGGGCAGAACTACAGACACTTTCAAATTTAGCCCTAACTCACGACGTTTTTGTAATACTGACCTGTACTTGTTAAGTAAATCCACAGATCTCCTACTCTTAATGTCATTGGTGCCAACGTTTACAACAATATCAACCTTTTGTGCCCTTAAAAGATGATATATGCTTTACGTCATCAACTTTTGCCCCTAGCAGACATACCCTGGTCCTGTGCCACTATGCTTTTTACACAATATATTCCCTGTCTCCCTGACAATAGAGTCTCCAACAATAACTAGTTCCTTTGGGACAAGCATTCTGCCTTGGAGATTGCCGCTGTGTTGCCTGATGCCCAGGAGTGAACTGCCAAACTCAATGCCAGAGTTAGGCAGCTCTCAGCTGCCCAACTCTGGCATTGAGTTTGGCAGCTGAGAGCTTGACGGGCCCCCTCATATTAATTTCTTCGAGGGCATCTACCCTACACCTCAAGCTCTCATAGATGCCCAGTAGAACGCTGAGTTGATGCCTAATTTCTAGACACACTCTGCACCTGGCACACACAAAAACATCCTCCTTGGCTAGATCATGTTCTGTTCCAGAGAGCTCGGCAAACATTGCACAAGTTGCACATTTTTTTAGGCTGTGTTGTGTTGGAGAATCGCCCCCCCTCAGTTCTCCCCCAAGTCACAGCACTACTGCCACTTTGTGCCCGTTGCTTTGCTGCTCTAGTCTGGGGCATGATATTTTAAATTAATAAGATCAATAAATTTAATTAATTAATTGTCAATTAATTAATTAATTGTCTATCTAATAGAATCCTAAATACAGTGATGCTATATAATTATACGTTAGAGCTACCTAGTTACCACAATTAAAAATTTGAATTCCCTACTACTCTATACAAAAACAATAGCTGCAAGATTCGAACGAAATAACGGTTTTACGTATATTAAGTAGTAATCTACAAAAACTCTTTATCTAAATTAAAAATAACCAGCGTAACTATAACTATAAGACTATGTATAAAGTACAATTTAAAATAACAATTAGGTAAATAAAAAGGCAAATACTTATCGCTTTTTTGGAGCCTGTAATTCACAGCTGTAATTTTTAAAGAGAGTCAGCGCCCTCTTAACTGAGAGAAAAGTGGTGGAGAAATTGTTGAAGATTAACATAAAAAAAGAGCACCTGGGGTTGATGAGAACAATCCAATTATATTAAAGAAAGCAGGTAAACAAACCCTCAGCCATAATTATGAGATTATCTTTGGATTCAGAAGAATTCCCTATGGATTGGAGATGTGCAAATGAATCCCCAATTCACAAAGGAGGCTCAAAGAGTAACATGAGTAATTACAGACCTGTTAGGGTAACTTCTGTTCTGAGGAAAATAGTGGCATCACTGGCCAAAGAAGTAATGCACAACCATCTAGACAGGCATGTAGTTATACTTCAGTCACATCGTGGGTTGACAGGAGACCTTGTCTGACCAATTTGATCGGATACTATGATGCTATAACAAAGGAACTGGATGCAAAAAATAATTTTGATATTGAATACTTGGATTTCAGGAAAGCTTTTGATACCATTGCACATAAAAGACTGCTGTGCAAATTGGAGCCGTAAGGGCAAGTTATTGCTCTGTATAAAAGGATTGTTGAGTGGGAGAAGACAATGGTTTTTAATGGATACTTCTATTTGTGGACTGATGTTATCTGTGGAGTCCCTTTGATTAGTGCTGTGTCCATTGTTGTTTTCAATATTTATTAATGATATTGGTACTTTATCAGGCTTAAAGTCTAAGTTTGCTGAGGATACAAAAGTTATTATTATTATTATTATTAAACATACAGTACAAGGAAAGCTGAGGCTTATGCTGTACTGAGAGAGAGAGAGAGAGAGAGAGAAGTAAAAGGGAATCACCAAGAAAGAGAAGAATGATGATATCCAGCTCAGGACCCTGGGTGTGCCAAGTCCACACTCACCAGATGTGAGCCCCTGGGGTTAATTTTGGCAGGTGGTTAATGACCGTAATTAGGGTAAGCTTTCAACCAGATCTAAAAACATTTGGCAGGTGAAGTTTTATATTGACAAATGCAAGGTACTTCTTGTGGATAGCAGTAATCCCAGATTAATGTTATAAACCGTGTGGTACTACACTGTGTAGCAGAAAATGAATAAAGCCTATAGGCTTTATTCATTTTCCGGCACAATCACCAGGTTAGTGGTGATTGTGCCGGAGTATAAACAAGAATATTATTTAACCCCTGGCATGATGCCGTGAAGGGTATTGTAGAGCTACGTGTACCAGTGAACCTTACAATAAAGATCTTATTTATACAAAGTCAATATACACCATATACAATGGAATATCATATGTTACAGCCGATTTGCATTTAAGCAAAGCTGGGATGACAAAGATTTGTATATTTCTAACACCTTTGTTGTTATATTTTCTTGTTTGCTCACCATTGGATAGTTACATTGATTGATTTGTATTAATATTATTACAGATATTCATTTTTTTGTATTATTTCTTATCATTATATTTTTTATTTTCTTTGTTTAATGAGATATTTATAGTTAATATATACTTATTTTTTTATTTTATTATTATTAAATTAATCATTTATTCTTATTTTCTAATTACTTGATTGTAAAACCTTTGCAATTCTTTTTTGATATTGATATCTTCAGCTAGAATATCAATGTTGGATTCATTTAGCAATCTTGCAATTCTATTGAAATAGTGGAATTTAAGATTATCAGTTCTGAATGGCTCTAGTGCCAGCAGATTGTGCCTTCTCAAGGCTCTTGGAAGGCAGCTAAAATTGATGAGGTAGAGCAGTTCGGGGGCATCCAGCATTCCAGCCACGAGATACATCAGGAATTTGCAGTCAGCCACAGCCCTTCTTTGAGAGAGTGGTACCATCCCGAAGTGAGTGCACCATCCATAATAAGATTTTGTGTCCATTTCCAACCTAGACTTGTACACTAGGAATCTGCCTATGGATTTCTAAATATGTTCCAGTCATTTTATGAGAATTTTGGTGTGAGGATTCCAGTTCTGTGAGGCATATACTTCTCAGCCCATCTGCCTAATTTTTCTAGAACTTGTTGCAGTAGCATATCATGATTCCTGTCATTAACCACCCTGCTAAACTTCATATCATCTGCAAGCTTAGACATTAAGCCTGATATGCCTTCATCAATATCATTAATAAATATTGAAAACAATTGACCCAGCACTGATCCCTGTGAAATTCCACTAATAACATTTGTTAAGAGCAGTGCTAATTGATAACCATTCTCTGTCTTCTCTCACTCAACCACCTTTTTATAAATAGCAGTAGCCTGCCCCTAATGTCCCCTGCTCCCATTTGAACAGCAGTCATTTATGTAGAATAGCATCAAAAGCTTTTCTGATATCTAAATATATAATGTCAAAATTATTTTTGACAATCCAATCCTTTTACTGTGTCATAGTATCCAATCAGATTGCTCATATAAGACTGTCCCTAACAAATCCAAACTGTGACGTGAATAAAATGCATTCCTGTCTAGATGGTGCTATTTTACTTCTTTATATGCGCCCAAACATCCTGTAATCTTTTTATATGAAGTAATTTGATACTGGCCAAACTTTTGTGGCAATTTAACTCCAGTTTACCTTTAGTCCTGTTGCCTTAAACTATCAGCTTTTCAGTCTCATTCTTCTTTGTAAATGTGTATTATTCCCCACTCACACATTCATTATTTATACAATTTTACCACTTAGTTTGTTCTGTCTTCCAATTCTCAACATTATTCTTCACTTTCAACTGCCAAGTTATATAAAAAAAAAAAATATATATATATATATATATATGTTATATAGGTAGCTCTTATTTAGGAGATGAACATGTTCTTAGAAAAGATAACTTAAATTGAAACTTTTTCCACAGAAATAATTGGTATAAACTGGCATAAGAGGCTAATACTACATATTCATAATTTTATACATTATGGGTTTATCTGCACTGTGTCAGTATTTGGCTGGCTTACAACTAGTGGTGTTGGCAGTATTAAGTTGGAAAGTGACAATCACCACAACCCCATCTCCTGGTCTACTGATTGTAATAGTGAAGTTATATTTAGCAGCAAATACACACTCAAAACTTTATGAACTTAACTGAACATCCTCAGACATCATATTTTACCACAGGGAGCTCACATCTGGTGAGTACGGGCTTGGCACACCTAGGGTCCTGAGCTGGATATCATCATTCTTCTTTTTCTTGGTGATTCCCTTCTGCTTCTCTCTCTCTCTCTCTGAGTAACACAGAATTTTTTTTTTTTTTTTTTTGGCTAGTGCAGCATAAAGCCTCAGGCTTCTTTGCACCATATGGCTAATAATAATAAAAATAATAATATACAAGTTTTCACTGTCCAAGTTTATCTCTGCACAGCCATTCCTAACAAGTAACGGGAAGTCATCCAATCCAAATATAAAGTAAACAGTGTCTTTAATACAGCCCATAACCTAATCTCTTCCATTTACAATTCTGGCAGCATTTGATGGTGTCAAACTAAAGGCACCTTCTTTCATTATGTCAATACTGAAGACAGCAGCAAAGCAAAAGGCTCAAGCTAATGGGAGTGCTGTGGCTTAGGGGAAAACTGAGGGGGGGGAGTGGTTGTCCCCTGAATCACAGCCGTTTGAAATGTACTGCTTGTTTAATGTTTATGGATAAATCAGAAACAGGACATGATATTGCCAAGGGGAATGTCTTTGTGTGTGGTGTGATGTAAGGAGTGTGGGGAAATCAGGCATCAACTCAGCATTGTTATAGGCCTTTATGAGAACTTGAATAGCAGGATGGATGCCCTCGAATGATTTAAATTTGTAGGCTCATCAAGCTGTCAACTGCCAACAATCAATACCAGAGCTTGCAATTGATCATCAGGCAACACAGTGACAACCATCAAGGCAGAATGTGCTGGTCCCGCAGTAACTAGTTGTTGCTGGTGACTTTATTGTCAGGGAAACAGGGAACATATTGTGCAAAAAGGATAGGTGGAACAGGACCAGGGTATGCCTGCAAGGGGCAAAGGTTGATGACATTGTAGAGCAGATATCATCTTTTAAGGGCACAAAAGATGTATTGTTGCATAGTTGGCACTGAAGATATTAAGAGTAGAAGACTGGCAGAATTACTTAACAAGTACAGGTCAATGTTGAAAAAAAGCCGTGAATTAGGGTTAGATTTGAAAGTGTCTGCAATTCTGCCCAGACACGATAGGAGGCAGTATATGATGAGAGCCTTGTCGATCAATTCGGCGCTGGAGAGATTGTGCAAGGCTAAAGGAGTAGAATTTTTCTCAGCCTGGTCTGTGCTTGTTAACAGGAGGGACTGCTTCTACAGGGTCGGGATACACTTAAATAGAAAGGATGCAAGAATATTTGCTGTTGCTATCGAGGCAGCGTTAGGTGCATCGGAAAACTGCTACTTTGGGGGGATACATGGACTAATAGATACTACATATTCATAATTTTACACATTATGGGTTTATCTGCCTTGTACCATTGTATGGCTGGCTTACAACTAGTGGGGTTGGTAGTATTAAGTTGGAAAGTGGCAATCACCACAACCCCATCTCCTGGTTTACTGATTGTAATAGTGAAGTAGCCACTGGCAGAGGTGAAAGTGATCCTTGAACTGCTTCTGTTGGAATGAGCAGCAGCCTGGAAGGTGCAGGGGATTCCAGAGACTGCTGGGTGTCGTTGCGGAACAAGTAAATACATGGAATGTGTTAGGGTGGCTAAGAGTGGGAACAGGTGCATGTATACTTGCATGTACACCAATGCTAGGAGTTTGGTACATAAAATTGATGAATTTGAGGTGTTGGTCAAAACATCAAAGGCAGATATCGTTGGAATATCAAAGACGTGGTGTCACACAGATATAAGGAATGCAGAGCTGGAATTTGGGGAGTACAATGTATACAGGAAGGGAGGAGGGGCTATGCTATTAGTTAAAAAACAAAATCCAAGGAAGTACAGCCAGTCAGCATGGCTGGACAGTGCAGTATCGAGTCAGTTTGGTGTGACATTTGCACTGGGAAACGGGTCATTCCATGTCAAGTGGCCTAGGAGTCCCTGCGCGACATCTTCAATTTTGTTGAAACTTAGTGTGGACGTTTAAACAGGTTTCAAATGCAGCTGTGCAAAATTTCAGTTCAAAATATAGTATGCTTGAGGACCAACACCTTTTTTTGTGGAGGTCACTTGTGTTAAGGCAGAATAAATCACAAAAAATTTTCAAAGTTTTACGTGTTACTTTTGCACAACATTGAGAGGTAGTGCTCTGAAACTTGGTATACCTAGTTAAATTTTGGCAGAGAATGCAAAACTTTTGGCGTCCAGGCTCATAAACATTCAAATTTTTTACAATGCAGTCTAAAACTGGCACCAAAAATTTGTTGCAACAAATTTAAGCAAGACGTTTGAAAGTCATACTTTTGAAATAAAAACCTTTGGTACCTTATTCTTTGGACATTACACTTGCCAACTGCATAAATTCAGCCTAACTAAATATCAGCTCTTATACTTGTTTTCTGACTGAGATATTTTCCTTCAAAGATTGACTCAAAATTTGAAGTCAAATTTTACCTATATTAAGAGGCAAATATCTTCTTAATGTGGGACACCTTAAATTCTTTCGTTTTTACCAACACTGGAAAGACAGAGTTTCAGCTACAAGGATCATGGTTTATCTGTTTTGTGTCTTTGCACTTAAGGCCTTAAAATTAAGTGGTTTTCAAGTAGTTTTATGTGCTGTATTGTTATTTTGTGAGATCTTTTTTGTAGCAGAACACTTCCTTAATCCTGCCTAATGTTTAGAATAATCTAGAAATAGAGTACATTCTAGAATTCTGGAATATTCTAGAAGAATACCCAAGAAATTATAGAACATTCTAGAATTCTGGAATATCTGGAAGAATACCCAAGAATTATAGAACATTCTAGAATTCTGGAATATCTACAATTCTGGAATATTCTAGAATTCTAGATATTCCAGTGATGATTCTGCAGCTCAATGCAAGAATTTCAAGAATTTTATTAACTTGTGTCATCATCAGGATTTTGATATCAGTGCTGAATGGAATTTCTTTGGCACTAGCCCATGGCAAGTCACCATGTGATGAAACTGGTGGAACAATAAAATGATTGGCAGCACGTGAAAGTCTCCATGCCCAATTGAAAACCAAATCCTGACACCAAGAAACATTAGTATAGGCATATGATGCAAGAAAGCAAGCTTATGCAGCATCAGCCAAAAAAAAAAACACTTCCACTTCACCCCTCCATTCGTTCGAAATACCTGTCCAGCTGAGCCTTAAATTTATTTAGGCTATCAACTTCCACAACAGGATGGAAGTCTGTTCCACCAACCAACTACCTGCTGGCTAAAGGCAAAATTTCCACACATCTATCCTACATCTGTCTTTCCTCAATTTGAATTTATGCACCTCTCAGGTGATTATTCTGAGCAAGAGGAAGAATCCATCAGCATTGAGCATGCTTAAACCATTCAAGGCTTTATACACCTCAATCAGATCACCTCGCCGGTGCCTAGTCTCCAGACACTGTAATTTGCAAACTTAAGCCTTTCTTTGTAAGAACAACCTTTTGTTCCATTCACTAATCTTGTTGCCATTCTCTGTACTCGTTCCAGCATCTCTACATCCTTCTTGAAATGAGGCCTCCAGACCTGTATACAGTACTCAAGGTGTGGCCTGACCACTGCCTTATACAAGGGAATAATCACCTCCTTATCTCTTACATATTTGAATTTTGTGACAAGCATGTGACTGGAATAATTCTGTTTTGTTTCTAAAGGGGAATTGAGTAAGTAAGGCCATTTCAAGAGGAAATATTCATAGATAGCCCATGCTATTGCTGGAACAAGAGAAAATCATCACTTCAT